>NW_025784474.1:0-23817 GCF_021130785.1 Homalodisca vitripennis
TCTCTGCTTTTATTAGCGCGTTCCTTGACATTATGGGTGTTTTCTTAAGTTGATACTTTTGAGGTTAGTGACACAGAACTAAACGACGCAGACGTACATGTTGGCGGGTTTAGTCTAACAATGGCTGGGATGTTGTAATCGCTTTGCCCGAGCCGCTTTATTTAGACTATGATTCAGGACATCATCCCTGCCACCCCGGAACCTTGCCGGCGTGTTATCGTTTCTACATCACGGATACCCCAGCAGGCATGGGCCTGGATATAGATTCCATCTGAACGAATACCTTCACAGCTTAATTTTTCTAGTACACAATAGCGAGCAATACAATGTGGCGCACCATTGCTGTTCGTGCGGCCGCTGACCGTAAAAATAATTCATGCCCGCTGGTTGCCCGCGCGCCAAAACAATACGATCCGCAATGGGTTAAGGAATGCTGACAGTTATACCACACCAATGCCAACAAACACCTTCTTTTTAAAAAATTAATTCATTTTTAGCACCAAAATTGTTTAATGTATTACCTTGTCAAATTAGTAGTCTGTCGCTTATACCTTTCTTGAAATGTATTAAGGAGTGTGTAATGTCATTGCAGAATGTTGTATGTTTATTTAAATGTAAATTAAATGTTTTTAAATGTATTTATTATGTACTGTTTTTATGTCCAGTTTTATTGTACAAAATTAGTGGGAGGGATATGTTACTGTTAATGGCCATGGTTTATAATAATAAACACTAATGCTGAAATAATAGTATTTTGTCTTTGTATTATGAGTTATGTATGAAAATGTTGTATTGTTGGTTGATAGGGAAAACTAGAGTATGTGTGGGTGTAGGAAATTGTACAATGGATAGTATTTGTTTAAAATAGATGTAGACATAATGAGGATTATAATTTATAGTTTATTTTATATAATTAGTGCATGTGTGATTTAATCTGTTTATCTTTGCAAGTATGAATCTGAATGAATTTTGTTGGTAAAGAGGGGTTTTAGGAATTATGTTATAATATTTGAAGATGTATAATTGTTTGTTTCTATCATTTGCTAGTTCTTTTATTTCTATGAAATTATGTAAAATGCCTCAAAACAGGCTTTTGCCTTGGAGGCCAATACTTTGTTTCTCGGTATATGTGTGTATGTATGTATGTGTGGCATGAATGTTAATGTGTCAAGGTCAGCCAGTACTGATATACTATGTAATCGCGTGCTATGCACAAGATTATTTTGCTATGTATGTGGTTTGCAGTTATATTTGTTGTATATTTGTATTGAATGTGTTGTAATGTGTGCATATTTATGAGAAATAAAGTTTATTCTATTCTATTCTATTTCACAGATTGTTAGTAGATGGTCTGATCATACAAGAGCGTTTACTTTAGTGAAATTGTCATCATTAATTATTGATGTAGAGAAGGAAGGGTGTCCGGAACGAGCATCATCTTCACGAGAGTGGATGTTCAGCCATCTTTAAATCTCTTTTTACCACTGATGAAAAACATAATTGGCTTAAACTTTCTTCACCAAAACATCTTGTAACATCAAAAAACTCTAGAAAAAGATTTGTTTATTTCCATACAAAACTTGACAACAAAACATGCTTTTTTTTGTTTCAGTTACAGTTATGAGTGATCTGAAAAAACAGCTGTGGTTACTGTTGAGCCAGAGAAAAGACTGTTGCGTACTGCATTGCTATGCGACATTTTAATTCTCATACTATATAAAAAGTCCTGGAATTTTTTGATCAAACCCCCCCCTCCGTATGTATATATATACTATAGTACAGTAATATATATGAGGATATAAAGATATAAGGGGAGGGAGGGAGGGAGGGAGGGAGGGAGGGGGGAGAGAGAGAGAACACAGCACAGCACAGTACAGTACAGTATTGTTTATATGTTTTACCACAAGTATGGCTTTTGGTCTTTGTCCTTTGTTTTTATATTCAGCCAAATATTTATTTTAGTTGTTTTCTTTATGAACTTTGTATTTATATCTTAAAATAAACGCTCCACTAAATAATATAATCTTATAAATAAATAAATACATTCATCACATGGGACCAGATTGTATCCTGTATAAATTTTTTTTGGACAAAGGAGGTTTTTAAAAACCAGTACTGTAGGTATGAGTATTTCATTAAGTACACTTGATAATCAAATTTGAAATGAAATATGCCTTTATTCAAGAGGCGGAGTTAGGGCTATTTAGCCCTCTCTACCACTCAACCTCACATAATATACAGATATATATACGTATGGACCCTTAATTGTTCCATCTACGTGAGAAAGGCTACTAATGATAAAGCTGTGAAAATTCTTACTGAAGCCAGCCTAGATGGGCTTTGAGTGGAGGACCCCTATAGTGTTTAGTGTCATGTCATTTTGGTTTGGTGTTTATTGTGTATTTTTGTAATCGAGAGTGAAATATGTTATTACCAAAAAAGGTAGGCCTCCTTATTTGTATTATTCACTGCATGGTTGCTAGTAGTAATATTTATACTAGGTATTTGTTTTACAAAGGCTATTAGGTTAGACACTTTAAGCTTAAGTTTGGAACACATATTTAGAAGATTGAACAATGCTAGTTGTAATGTTTATTATATTTATTATTTATGTATTGCCTATCATGAGCAGTAATTATATTAATGTACAATATTAATACTGAAGTTAGTTGCCTGGTTGATATAGGCCTAGTAGGCGCTCTGTTATATGGTAGTATTATGTGGTTATTACTGAATAAGCCTTACTTATACAGTTAAATATATATTTTCTATTCATTTTTCTCCAAATGTGCTCTATGTCTAACATGAAATAAGTGTAATAAAGTACTTAATATAATACTACCAGAATGTAAGAGGGCTTAGGTCAAAAACCACTACTTTTAGAACTAATGTTTTGGCTTGTGATTATCACATAATTGCATTGACAGAAACCTGGTTACTTCCTGAAATAAATAATGGAGAAATGTTTAATAATGAGTTTAGTATTTTTCGTAGAGATAGGGATAGGCTAGTGAGTGGAATGGGCAAGGGGGGAGGAGTTTTTATTAGCTGTTAGGAATAATTGTTTACAGTCTGAGCATGTGTTAGTTGATAGGGTCAGAAGAGATGATATGGGTTAGAGGTTGGGACACACATAACCGCAACCGCGCCAGCCCGACAAACGTGAGTCGGCCGATTGTATGGCCGTCACACGGTGAATTGTGAAACAATTGCTGCGCAGTATTTAACCTGCAAAGTTCAGACACGTCCGCACCGACACCAGACCGTCGTGGCCGCACCGTGGCCGCACCGTCACCGATAGTTCAGGTTTGAATTTTGACGGGCACGGTGCGGTCTGAGAGATCTCTTTTGAGCGGCATCAGCCATGGATGTGGAGAAACTTATTGAAGAAATAAGGAAGTTTCCTGTAGTTTATGACCAGTCGAATGACAAATATCGGAATACAGAATACAAGGAGAAAGTGTGGAAGAAAATTGCTGACAATTTGGAGCTTGGAGAGGGTAATTATAAATTTAAAAAGAGTTGGTCACATTTGCGTTCTTCTTTGTAAAAATATTTCAGCAAACGTTTTATTTAATTGAATTATTTAGTATACTAAACCCTACATCGTGCGCTGACATTTTGTACGTTTTTTATTATTTTAACCTGCAATATACTTAAAAATTAAAATAATTAATTTACAATATAGTTTTCAAGTACGGAAAATAAACATGTACTCTAGTACTGCTAATACAATTTGTACTCTTTCCTCTGTCTCCGCAATAAATACTTGACTATTGACTATATTATATATTTTACTAATATTTACTATGTTTTTACCCATTATTTTAAAACTATCTGCAACCATGGCAAACTATGGCCTCACACTAAAACGTTCTTGTGTTAAAGTAATACAAAATATACTGTTTGTAGTGTATTTTATTGAAAATTCAAAATCAAATTTATTGATAAAAGTATTGGAAATATATTTTTTAGAGTAAACTGGTCTCATATTTTTCTTATTGTGCTAATAAAATACATCAGTTGGTATTTTATATTGTTTCTAAATAAATAAGTTAATTATAAAACTATGTTGTATATTAAGTAATTTTAAATAACTAAATTAGAATTATGTAAATGTATTGGATTTATTGGTAAAAATTTATCCCGGTATTTCGCATGGGCAAATTTACAATGTTTCTATGAAATTTTGTTACTTTTATTATTTTAACTGCATTAAAGGTCAAATAAAAATAATTTATTTACAATAAAGTTTCTTAGTACGACAAAATAGAGTAGGAGAGAATTAGAACCATTTTAATAAATTCGCCGCTTTTCATTAACACCGTTGGATTTAATACAGTTAGAGTTTGGGATAAAAACTTGAAATTTCACAATTTTGTAGTCAAAATACTAAGGCAATGACGATGTAGTAGATAAATATTTTAAAAGTTTAATTACAAGTGCTATATAAAATAAAATATTAATTAATTAAAACCAAATTGAGCTTTGGCGGAATGAACATGAAAATAATGAGTCGGCTGCTACTTTTTTTTATTTATTGGTCAGCTGCAGCGAGTTTCGTCTGCGAGAAAGTTTTGAGATAATAAACCAAATTTTACCGTAGTATTTTTTTATAAATTTTTTGGAGTAAACCAGTTTGTCGAGAGAAATAGAAACGAGTATAAAGCAGATACAAAGTAATTTCATGCGGCGCAAACACGTGCCCGACTGCTTCGCCCTCCATAAGTCCGCTGCAATAGGTTAAAATGTTTTTTTAAATGCTCAACCTGCTTTTTATACTCAAATCTATAAACATTAGTAACTTATTATGGGAATATATCTAAATTTGATTAAATCAACTAATCGTTGTAGTGGTATTTCAAAAACAAGAAGTACATAATAAAATGAAATATGATATGTATTTAAAAGCAATAGCCTCTAAATTAAACCTTTTTACAATACGGAATAACTTGAATGTCTAACTTTAAATAGTAAGTTAACTATTTTTATGTAATGTTACAGTTTACAATGTTACTGTTTATTTGGTGTTAACAGTATATATCAATGAATGATTTCTAACATTCTATACAGGTTACAGTATAGTTTTTTACAGTATCTTTATGGTATTTATGTTATATATCCCTTACTTTACAAGGGAAATAAAATGTACACTCCCATTCCATCGAAGTATATTTTAGTTGATCATTCTTAAAAAAACTTCCAATAATACACATTATATAATCCACCCACGTATATTATATATATAAGATATATATATTATTATATATATATATATATATATATGAGTTATTAACTTGTATGATATCTTTTTTATTTAGTGAAAATAAACTGAAGAACAAGACTGACAGAATATGAAGTCTACTACACCCAAGGAATATCACAGCTTTCGTTTAAATGATTACGAACTCTCTGTTTATGTAATTTTTCCGTTATACAATTTCGAAAAATGGTGATGAGCCTGACTTTAAAATAATTTAAGACATATTGCCTTAATTAAGTAATATGAAATGGTTTAGTGTCTGGATCTTGATGTTGTAAAAATGATTGTCAGTTGTGAAAAATTTCCCTACCAATGCAGTGTGTTGCAATACTTTTGATGTCATAGAATTAATTAAAATTATTTTTCTTTGCAATAAAACTGCTGTCTAAAATTTCAGACTTAATCAATTTTTCACATATCCTGCATACAAAAGAAACTCCATTTGAGGGCTGTAAAAGTCCACCCCTATTCTTACAAGATATCAAAGAATTTCTATTAGTGGCACACACCAATAGCGGCCCTGCCTGCCGCCGACACGGACGCTCGGTAGTGGGTGACTCATCCACTTCCAATCCCCACCACTCCTGGTGATTACCGGCTTCAGCCGCGCGCGCCACCGATTGCCAGTCTATGTTCTTCTTTGGTCGCTGATATTTACTATGTTTTACCCATTATTATAAAACGATCTGCAACATGGCAAACTATGGCCTCACACTATACGTTCTTGTGTTAAAGTAATACAAAATTATACTGTTTGCAGTGTATTTTTATTGAAATTTGCTGCAAGGAAAACACAATAAACAAGAATAATAGGGAAAAAAACATAATCATGATATTGTTATTAAACAAATTTTACGCACTAGCTGTTTGTACCAATTAACATTGAAATTAACATTCATTTCTTAAGCAATGAACTAAACGACTGAAGTAGATTGAAGTGGATTGTTCTTGCCAGCTCACAGATCCTTCTCTGGCGAACTAAAGAAATGTTTAAGGTGTTCTCTCACAGCGAATGCTTCTTCCGTAGACCTTCCAATCCACGAACCCGAGGCAGTCTCTGTAGAGTTATTTGAGTCTTCCTTCTGAAGACTCTTCTGCATGGGATTGATTTTCAGAGCTCTCACGCAAATTCCAACCTTCATTTTTCCTAATAAAGTTGTGTAATATGCAAGCAGCTAGTGTAGCCATTGTTATGTTCTCGGGGTTTCCTTGTTATCCTTCTAGTAAATATTCGGAACTTTTGCTGCAAGATACCGAAAGCATTTTCTGAGACCCTTACTTGCTCTACTTAACCGGTAGTTGAAAACAGTCTTTTCATCTGTCAAGCCTTTACCTGGATATGGCCTCATCATGTACGGTTTGAGAGCGAATGCTTCGTCAGCAACACAAACCAGTGGAAGTTCTAAGTTTGTTCCAGGAAGAGCTCTTTTCTTTGGAATATTAAGTTTTTCACTTTCCAATGCTTTACCAAATTTTTGAATTTGAGAAAATACCTCCATCTGAGTTTTTTCCATATCCACCCACATCTACTACAATAAAGTTGTAGCAAGGATCAACCAGAGCCAACAGAACAATTGAATAAGTTTTTTTATAATTCCAATAGAGACTTCCTGAATAACTTAGGGGCTTGTATTGTGATGTGCTTACCATCCAAAGCACCAATACAGTTTGGGAACTGCCACTCATTCCAAAATTCGTTTGCTATGGTATGCCACCCTTCATTCATTAGGTATTGGCATAACTTCGTTTAAGAGAGAACCTTCACTATTGTTCTACACAGTGTCATGAACAATTGCTGCTACTGTTGATCTGCCCAGTCTGTAGCTGAAAGAAATAGTCTTGAATGAATCTCCAGTAGCCAGAAATCTGCAACAAGCAATACAAATACTTCGTGTCAAAAAATTAACAGTCGTAATAAATATTTTATATAAATGTTTTTGCTGTTTGGTTATAGGTGGAGTAGAAGAATGCAAAAGAAAGTGGAGCTCTATTTCGAGACCAGCTTCGTAGGACACTACAAAAAAGAAAGACCAAATCTGGACAGGCAAGTGTTGCATTCCGGAAGTATAAATACGAAGATATTCTTTCATATCCTGGTACCTTTTCTTGGAGAACGAGAAGGGAATCACCAATGTGTTCTCACAAACAAAATGAGGAGGAAGTAAATGAGCAGGAGCTTGTTGAAGAAAAAAACCTTGCAAGAAAATACTCATGAACAACCAACAAGTGAAGATGAAAACACTAATATCGCCAAAACACCATCATCAAGTACTGGCATTGGAAGATAACAAGTTCATTAAACCAAAACCGATAACAAAAACGGGAAAATGGCAGGTTTTCAAGAAAGTGGAAAAGTCTATTCCACTACGAATCTCCATCTAGTCAGCTTATGGCCTTCATACTAGCTGAGAAAGCAGCTGAGAAAAGGGCTCCTCAACAACTAGAAACAACATCCAGTAGATGCTTTTTTAGCTGGTATAGCACCTTCCTTGAAATCACTAAATCCTGAACTGCTAATTGAAGCCAAAGGGAAAATAATTTAACATAGTGCAGGAAATTGAATTAAAACAAGTTCAGTTTAATTGCCAAGGGAATTTCTCGATGGGACATTTCATGACATTTTCTTCGTTCTTCATCGACATCCTCAGCTACACGTGGATCACCCATAGATGAGACAAGTAATGCTGACCAAGAAGTAACTTATGATTTTGAAAAATATTAATTTTCTTAATACAATTGTTTAAAAATTTAAAAGTGTAAATTTCAGAACATAATGTACATCCTACTAATCGGATTTCATAATGTTTTTTTTTTCTGAATTTGTAGTTTTCCTTAATAATATTTTGTTTGAAATGTCACAGAGTATGTTATTCTCACCTTTTTCCACTTTTATTGTAGTTTTAGTAGGTGTATGGATTATTCTTGTTACTATTTTACCTAGTAGACTCACCTTGGTGGACACCTCCATAGTTACCTATATAAGCTAACTATGTTAGTTTTCCCAAATATTTAAAAATAGCACAATATTATACAAGAAAAAATAAAATAATATCAGAAATTGTATAGTGATATTTATGCTTCAAAATTAGTAATATCTCATGTTATAACATTAAATCAACCTTACCTTAAACACACAGGCCAAACGATGTTTTTGGAGCTGTAGTTATAGCCATTGCCTCCAAAATGTATCTTCTTTGTGCAAATGTGCTTCTACTTTCGATAACAGTTTATGAAATGTGATTTAGAGACATCCTAAAAATACTCATAAAATTTTGTTTCGTTATCAATGAGATGAGGCATTCAATGTGTGTAAAACTCTCCTTCTATCGTCCTTCTCTCTTCCAAGCGTTATCAACCCACTTTCGTCTTGTAACAGGTTCGCTGTTTTTCGTCTTTCTTCGTCTTCTTCCTCCAGAGCCATAGCAATTATTCCTAAGTCACTACTTTTGAATTTGCTGAACATGCTTCTAACTGGCTCAAGGTAGATAAAGCAATAATTTTTTTTAAAATCAAATTCATAAATTGAGCACAAATATTATCCGTCACTCTCCGAAATACAAAAGACATACGCTCTAATTTACAAGCAGTGAGTGGATCGTTACGCTCGACAGCGTACGGACAAGTGTGTGGCCTCGCGGTAACCGAGCCGAGCCCGCACCGACACTCGGGGCCGACTCAACGTGTCGGGGCGCGGTGCGGTTATGTGTGTCCCAACCTTTAAAGTTAGGGATGGGAAGGTGGTTTACTTTATTGATTGGAGTAGTATACTTTAGGTGTAAACTCTAGTTTAGATGATTATATTAGGTTTTTTGAATTTGTAGAAAGGTTATGTAGTACCCATAAATGTAAAATTTGCATTCTTGGGGATTTTAACTTAAGAATACTTCCTCATGAAGATTTAGAAAAAGGTGACAGCATTTTTTAATGAGTTTAAGTAATTTTATGAATTTGGGAAATTTGTCTATGCATAATTTTATACCTAATCACCAGGGGCAGAACATTGGATCTTGTTATTTCAAATTGGCTGGAACTGGGTTTGGCCTATCATTGTGACAGCCCCATTGTTAATGAGGACAATTACCACCCTGCTTTATATTTGGAAGCTAGAATGGTGCATTATGGTTGGAAATAAGTCAGGAAATAGTAAATAACAACAGCATTAGTAGTTATAATTATAAAAAAAACAAATTTTGTAGAGTTGTATCATGGTCCTTAGGAGCATTGATTGGTCCTTTTTGGATAATATTAATGATCCTAATTTTGGCTGTGGACTTTATTTTACAAAGCAATTTATCAAGTTTTTGATAACTGTTGTCCCAAAGAGGAACAAAGTGAAAACGTTGGATATCCAGTATGGTATAGTAACGAACTAATAAATATTATTAAAATTAAAAATAAGAATTAGAAGGAAGTTAAACACGTAACTTTAATGAGATAGATTTAAGAGAGTTCAAGAGATTAAGGAAAGATATTAAATGTAGAATAAAATTGGATTATTATATTTATTTAAATAGTGTTGAAAGTAGCATCAATAAAGATGTGAGAAAATTCTGGGATTTTATAAAGAACTTCAAGGAATCATAAGAATGGCTAATAATCATATGTCAGAATGGAATGTCAGATTATTAAAGGGGGATAGTAACATAGCGGAAGCATTTGCTACATACTTTAAATCTACTTTCACTCCATCCTCTTTAACTGGAAAGTTCACTGACCCTGGAATCTTGTCTATCCTCCCTAGCCTTAGTTATTGATAAGATATTTTGAGGGTGATGTAAGTTGATGCTATTAAATACCTTAGTTTTGTAAAACGATCTGCTGCTGGCCCAGATAAAATCCCATCATATATTTATAAGGGTTGTAGTGTAATATTTGTGAAACCACTTTGTGTAATTTTTAACATTTGTTTAATTAATTGTTGTTTTTCCTGATTTGTTTAAATTAACTCGAGTAACACCTATTTTTAAAAGTGGAAATTCCAAGCTTGTACAGAGTTATCGCCCAGCGTTGCAATTTTATCAACTCCTGCAAAAAATATTTGAGATTATTATTTGTAAAAAAAAATTGTAAATTTTATGACACCATTGATGTCTGATAGGCAGCATGGGTTTCAAGCTAAGAAATCAATTGTTACAAATTTGTTAAATTTTACGGAATATGTCTTATTTCAAATGGATAATAACTCTCAGGTAGATGTAATATTTACAGATTTAACTAAAGCGTTTGATAGAGTAGATCACAGTTTAATTTTAAGTAAAATGCATAATTTAGGTTTCTCGTCTAAGTTGGTAAATTTTTTTTCTTCTTATTTTTCTAATAGGTTACAATATGTTTCTTATATGGGGCACAATTCTAGTCAATATTTAGTAACTTCAGGGGTTCCTCAGGGGTCAAACTTGGGCCCAGTACTTTTTAATTTGTTTATCAATGATATTGTTAACTGCACAAAAAATTCACAAATTTTAACTGTACGCAGATGACCTTAAACTTTATAAAGTAGTCAATAGCCCTCAGGATTCCAACGCATTACAGGGGATTTGGATGCAATTGTAGATTGGACTAGTAAATATAAGATCTTTTTTAATATTAGTAAGTGCAAAGTAATGTCATTCACACGGAAAAAGATATCAATTTCGAATAACTATGCCATAAATGGTAGTAATCTGGAAAGGGTATTTGAATTTAAGGATTTAGGCGTAATTTTGGATCCTACTTTAACTTTCAATCCTCATATCTCATCTATTGTAAATAAGGCCTACAAAAACTTGGGATTTATTATTAGACAGTCTTCAAATTTTCATTCAATTTCAACCTTAAAAACATTGTATATATCACATTGTCCGATCAAATTTAGAATTTGCCAATATAGTATGGAATCCTTATTTTGCTAATCGCATTAATTTAATTGAAAAGGTACAAAAAAGGTTTTTACGATATTTATATTTTAAAGAAACTGGTCACTTTACCTTCGATATTTCATATAATCAACTTTTAAGCATTTTTGAAATGGAAAGTCTTCAAAAACGTAGAAAATTAGCGAATTTACTTTTTCTTTTTAAATTGCTGAGAGGTGAAGTAATGGATTCATTTTGCTTGTCAAAAATTAATTTTTACACTCCATCATTTTATAATAGATCCCAAAATTTGTTTCACATTAATTTTTCTCGTACAATGGCACATTTTTCATCACCTTTGAATACAATGATGAGATTGCATAATTTCTTTGCCTGGGGAGGTTGATATATTTTTACATAGTATTAATCAATACAAAAGACTTTGTCAGAGGGATATAAACTGAGCTAGACTATCTAATACCTTACAAACACACATTTAACAAATTACTACACTACCAATATTTTTATTAAGATGTTTATACGTGATTAAAAACGCGCGCAACACACACACACACACACACACGCACACACCACGTTCTTTTTGTTATGGCTTATCTTGACTTTGTTAATATTTATGATTATTTATTATTGTTGTTATTTTGTTTATAATTTTATTATAGTTACGTTGTTATATCTATATATATGTATCTGTTATTTATCTTTAGGCTTAATTATCTATTTAATGGAACTATTTTGGTGGAACACTGGACTGGATTGAATTTATTTGAATGTGTGAATATTATTGCATGTCATCTTGATTTAAACATGCACAATGTAATTGGGTGTGTAACCTGTATTGTTGCATGTAAATAAAATAAAATAAAATAAATAATATATATATATTATAATTATATATATATATATATATATATATATATATACATATTTACATTTAATGACCTTAAAACTATAACAAATTCCATTTTATATTTAAATTTAACCAAAATATATACTACTATGTAATAATTAAAAATCAAATTTATCAGCTGAATATGTAGAAAATTTTCAAACAAAAATAAAATTAAAACTTAAATTAACAATTTACTTTTTAAATAATTTCTTGTTATTGCTACATTCATTCTCTCAAACACACAGCCTGACCACAAGCACGCCACGAGCACCGCCATCCGTCACACCCCTACAGTCCAATTTATGTATAAGCCAAAAATAAATGGCTTTTTCATTAACTTACCAAATGCCATGAATGGTCCTCAAAAAATAAATGGCTTTACCATTAACTTACCAAATGCCATGAAATGGTCCAGATGTCTTTCTCTTTAGGAAGTCGACAACTGTTGTTTGATGGGTTTTTTTTCTTCCCAAGTCATACACACTGTGTTTGGCCAGTGCTGGGTAAAAGATCAATACATCCCATTCATTGATCTGTAAGAACTTCTCTGCGGCCCCTGTCAAATCAGCATTAAATTTATACTTCAAAAATAGCTCTTCCAAAATATAGTAATTTTCTGAGATTTAGTGTAGACAAATGTAAATTTGTCAAATCAATGGTATATATAAGGGTTTAAAAAATTTCTTTAGACCAACTACTTGAAAACATAAAAACATTTATTTCAAATGTAAAATATGGTATATTTGAAAATTGTAAATCCGATCAAACACTTTATTGATAGTTTTTGGAAATTTCATTGTATAGTTTAGAGGAAACCATCATTACCATAAAACTTTTACTAAATAAAGCTGAAGAAAATTATTCTTAATCCAGTAAACTGGAACAATAATTAATTAAAGAGTTGATTTCATGTTAAAAATTTAGTTTCATTGGTGAATATAACTATTAGGGTCATATTTGTATTTTAAAATATGTATATTAATTTGAACATTTAAAAAAATTTGAATAATATTATTTTATTTTTGTAAAAAAGTTAATTTTCAGGGAAATTTGTTTTGTAGTGTATAAAAAACCTTTTTAATTGTGTACTGACGATATATACAACTGTAACATGAATTATCTCAATTATTTGTAAAAGATTAGGGGAGACCGGGGGAATCGCGCCACACTGTGGCAATGCCGCCACCCCCTTGTATCTCACCAGTGGTTGTGTGTGGAGGGGGGCTGTGAGTGTTGAACTCTAGCGGGAAACACTGCAATCAGTAGTACAAGAACGCTTATGGCCGTGCGGTGTGTTGGTGTAACGTAATAATAACAAATACGGTTTTTAGTGAGAGTCATCTAATTTTGAGTCTTTTGAAACTAAGAGGTAAGTGACTGTTATCCTTAAGTTAAGATAAATCAGTTATATCTAGTTGAAAAGAGAAACTATTTGGCCATGTTTTCACGTTGTTAGTTGGGAAGTTTAGACTATCTAACCTTCCCTTAAACAAGCCATCTACGCCATTTTGTCTTTACTGGGGTTATGCCCGCCACATCATCTCCGGGGTTGTGCCGCCATCCTTGTGTGTGGGTGGCGGCATAACCCCGTAAAATCAAAATTTCTTATATATATTGGCCCTACAACTTATTTGTTTTCTTTCTAGATGCCACGTATCCGGAAAAGAATAAACTGAAAAGGCTAAATGGACCGAAGAAACGTTTTTAAAAAACAAGCTGTCGGCTGGTTTCAGAGGGAAAATCAGTAAAAAGTGTAGCTGTACAGTTTGCCATTCCAAGGTCAACGTTACGGGGACAGACTAAAATCAGAAAAAACCCCGTGCGAGCCTTGTATGGGAAGAAAACCTGTGTTTAACAAAAGAGCAGGAAAATGAGGTTAACAGCCAGAGTAATCGCGATTTAGCTAAACATGTTCTACGGGATAACCATAACAGACTTGCGACGGTTGGCGTTTTCTGTGGCAGAAGAGCTAAAAATTAGCCACAACTTTAATAAAGGAAACCCAGATGGCTGGTGAGGATTGGGTTGCAGGATGTTCGGAAAAGAAATCCTCAGATCAGTTTGCGGGACAACCATCTGGCTACAAGTCTTAGCCGAGAGTAATAGGGTTCAAACAAACCGGAAGTAGACTTATTTTTTAAGAACCTCGAAAATCTAATGGACAAACACAAATTTCCAGCCAGTCGAATCGTCTTCAACATGGACGAAACTGGGGATTATCATCCGTTCAGAAGCCTGGCCACATTCTAGCACCAAAGGGCCAGAAACAAGTTTGGTGGAGTAACTAGTTGGGAAAGAGGACGAAAACGTCACCGTAGTAGTCTGTGCCTTCAGTGCATCTGGCCAGTAATGTACCACCCTATGTTTATATTTTCCACGGAAAAGAATGACGCCTCATTCTTGAAACGCGGTGGACCACCGGGTTCGATTTATGGTTGCTCTCACAACGGCTGGTCTAATGAGGATCTGTTTTTGGACTGGTTGCAACATTTTAAATCCGTTTGCAAGCCAACTGAAGACGAACCGGTTCTCTTGGTTCTGGACAACCATGGGAGCCATATTTCCTTGGACAGCTACACATTCTGCCGCAAGAATCACATTCACATTCTGTCCGATACCTCCTCACACATCACACAAGATCCAGCCACTAGATGTGTCCTTTTATTGCTCCGCTGGAAAAGCGCTTTCAATAAGGAGTGTGACAAGTTTTTTATGAGGGCTAAATGTTTATCAGAAAATCACAAAACCCTACGACATTGCTCACATTTTCAACCAAGCTTATATGAAATGTGGCGACCATAGAAAAAAAGCCATAATCAGGCTTTGAAAGCACAGGTATTCATCCAGTAAATCGAGACAAGTTTAAAGAAGAAGATTTCGTGTTCTGAACGGCGTTTTAAGAGCACCTGTCATTGAGGACCCAGATGGCGAGGAAAATCTTTGAATGAAGAATCTCAAACCAAGCTTAACAACAATCTATCTCAGACTCCTGTGAACAACGAATCTAATATAGACCAAAACCAAGTCTCTGATAGAGCCAACAGTTGCTATCAATAAGCAGGATGGTTTACATAGGGCTGCCAGGACCATCGGAAATGTCAAAGAAAATCACTTTAGAATCAACCTCTAACTGCAGTGGAAATATTATACAGCAGTTATAAATAAGTTTTCCACCACTTCCCGGCTTTTGCAGCTGACCAGATAAAGGGAAATTCTAGGCGGAAAGGCCAGTCCATCAATCTTGACATCAACTCCAATGAAAGCAACTCTAGAAGAAGCTTTAGAAAAAAGGAAACAGAAAGATTTGAAAAAATTTAATTCTGCCAAAAGGGCAGCAGCAAAACTATTGACAAGCAAGTTAGACATAGGTCTTTCGCCTAAAAAAGGAGACCACGTATTAAGAAAGAAGGGACAAGAAAACCTGGAAGGAAAAACTAAACGCAAAAACGTGGCACCTGTAGACGTCAAATAGACTTTGACTCTTCTTCAGAGGAAGATGTTCAGTTAAACAAAATTTGTGACGATAATGAAGACGACAATACTTTTGATTTGTTTGGCGATGACGTTGAATACTGTTTAGTGTGTGGAGAGTATGGTCCTACTTCTGAAATGTGGTACCGATGTGTAATATGTGGGAAATGGGCACACTCAGAGTGCAGTGGTTACGATTCCCCAGAAAACTACTCATGTGATTTTTGCTCAGAAATAGAACGATAGAGAATAATTAGGCGTAATAGCTATTTTATAATAGGCCTAAACATATTTTTTAATGAATAGTATGGACATAGACTAACTAATAGTGAATTTACTACATGTGTTAATTTGTTAAGAATAGCAAAAACTAATTGCAGAGACTAAGTAGTAGCCATTTTACTACACGTGTGATGTTTATTTTTAAACTTCTTAATTAATTTCTTCATTCAATTAAAATATAATTTACTACTGTTACGTTGTGCTTTATTACATCCTATTCTATTGCTCATAGATGATTTGATGTGCTTTGGTGGTGTGTGTGGCATAACCCCAGTGGTGTGGCGGAATAACCCCAGGTATCGGGGTTTTCCGCCACTGTGCAAGCTTTTGGAAAAAAACCATTTTTAATTTTAGTTTCTATTAAAGATTTCCAATTTTAAAAATCACTAAAAGATAGATTATTTACTGTAGTATGCTATGGTTATTACAATTTACATTAATCCTAACAAAAATTTTGCATGAAAAATTCAATTTCCCTTAAGGTGGCGCGATTCCCCCGGTCTACCCCTATTACTTCAATAAAATAATTAATACTATTATCCGTTATTATTAAACTTCTTCTATATTTAATATGAACTATAAATCCCTTATTATTTGTAGTTCCTGTATTATTTTGTTGTTGTTGTAAATGTAATTATATTTTACAGAATGTTTTTATTATTAGGTATAACTTAGCATTCACAATGCTAGATTACAATCCTTTATAGTTAGAATTAATTTGTCTTAGAATTTGTGCTTTAAATTAACCTGTGCTGAATATACATGTATTTTTTTTTAATAACCGACCAAACAAATATTTGGTATTAAAATACAAAACAAAAGCATTTTCAGCATTAAAATTACTAAAAACACACAAAAATTGAATTTTTTTTAATGAGCGGTTAAAAGATATTTTTAACAATCTTTTTGAATTTTTATTTTTTTTATATGTTTTTACCGTAATGCTTACAGTGCCAGACATTTTTGAAATACTGGTTAAAAGTACCACAAGTATTTTATCCAAGTGTTATCCAAAAATGCCATGTCATTTTTAGCAATTTGTACATAGTTTTTCAAAATGTCATCTTTTTTATTTATTGAAAAATTGTAATACTTAACAAAAAAAAGGAATGTTTTTAATTTTTAGATTTCACAAAGAATTATTGTGGAATCTACAAATGTTTATCAAATTATCACCTAAAATATAAATATAATAGTAGTGTTTTTTACAACTGGTCATTTTGATTGTCAACTTCTATAACTGATATTAATTGATCAACTGTGTTTGTGCTATATATACTGAAACGTTTCATAAAGAACGTGATATATAGAATACATATAAAAATATAAATTTTTTTTTTAAACATTTTTACCGGAAGTCAGCACTGAAAGGGTAAAAAATACATAATTACTAAGTGATTTGAACTAATGACAACCACATAATTACTTATTCATTATTACATTCTACACAACTATTGTTATTTTAAATAATTTTACTTTTATATTCTTCTAGATTGCATATAGAATTAATGATTATCATTCAACTGAAACAATCAAAAGGTGGATTTTTAATCTCAGAAGTTGTAACAAACCTAATAAAATGTAAAACTTTTGTTTGTAAACTTTTTTGAAAAATTATTTATAATTTTTACAGCCCTTTGCTTTTAAAACTTGTAAGATGTAAAATCCAGTTTTTTATTATAGCAAAATTTTAATTTTAATTATCAAAAATTTTTATGAATCTTATCCAGTTAATTGATTACAAAAATATGAAACACCATACGGTTGGTCACATTTTGAGTATTTTATAAAGGACTAGCTGTTTATCCCGCGGCTTTGCACGCTTTTCGTAAGCTTAGCCCGTGTGTATGTGAAACTTCTGGTTTAATTGAATTATATTTACAACGCCAATGTAGAGTTTTGCCTTGTTGCCACGATCAGGAATATCTGTTTATATTTATAGTCATTGTACACGTACTTTATTATAAAGTCATCTGACACTCAATCTTTAAGTTCAACCAGAAATTTATCTTAAAAACAAATATTCATCATAACTTAGTGCCTTCAAATAGTGTTTGAATACATAACTTAGTGCTACTTGAATACATAACTGTCTCACGATTGCAGTTTATAATGTGCAGGCACTTTTAAAAACTTTTATCTATTGCAGCGCCACCTGGTGGTGAGTTACATCAATGGGCATAGCATATAAACCTTCTCCGTAGAAAAATACATATACATACTAATTTTCATAATGATCTGTTACTTAGTTTACGATTCCATAAGGACAAACACACAAACATTCATTTTTATATAATACTAGCGGGCCCGGCGCGCTTTGCTGCGCATTTCAATAATTTTTTGCAAAAGTTGCCCGCGGCTTCGCACGCAATTTCCCGTTGAAAACAGTACACTATATTCACTTATTCTTTTTCTATCACATTCTAAACATTGCTGAGATAATTGATAGTCGTTCCAATCGTGAGCCTCTTGGGTGTATTATGAAGGTATGTACCATATTCCTGCCTCTATCTAGCTGTTACCCACGGCTTCGCACGCAAAATCTTAAGAACCGAAGTCCTTATATTAACCTAGTAAATTTTTTTTTTTTACTATAATAAATTTTAGATTAAATTAGTTATGTCTCCGATGCCACGATTGAGCTTGCTTTGTTGTCTCGATCGAGAGAATATGTACACACGGAGTTTTGAGAACCATACTTCTGTCAAAAAAAAACAACTAAGGTTGATTTTATAACATTCTTTATATTTGTAGCCAACGTAAGATAGTAATTATGAATTTCTGCATTACTCTTCTTGATCAAGCATGAGCATGGTTTATATTAAATAAATATTGCAGTTAAAGGTGAATTTTTACGTCAAATTTGAATTGTATTATCTGGATAGTAAAGTCTATGTTTAACAGTGATTGCAAAAACAGTTTAAACAAAATTTGTCGTTTTCCTCTTAAGCTTACTCTATGCTTTAAAACTAATAAGTGTAATATATGTTTACAAAGAACAGCTGATTAAAAAATTTGAAAAGACGTTAACATATGTTTGCTGCAATGCAATTTCTTATGGGTATTTCTGTAACCAGTGGGGCGGAATCCTGAATCGGGAAAAGGGATGGGCATAGCTTATAAACCTTCTCCGTGGAAAAATACATATACGTACAAATTTTCATCATGATCGGTCCAATAGTTCACGATTCCAATAAAGGACAAACATACAAACATTCATTTTTATATATATAGATATAGATTTAATCTCAGTATGAAAACCGAAAATGGCGTGCCACCCAAAGAATTTTTGGAACTGCATCAGTGAGTCACTCAAATTAGTCTCCTTTAGTCCTCAAATTAGTGACATTGTCTAGCATTATTATAACCAGTAACAACACACTAATAAATATTACTTTTACCCCAATCAAACAAAGTAAAAGCAGAACAGTAGATGGTAGACATAGATGGTACTTTGAAATTTAAAACAATAATTTTATATATATATTAAAAACAAATAAAGACAGGTATTTGGTCTTCCGATCATATGTTAGTTTGGTTATTTAAACACATATGTGAAAGAAACGGCCAAATACAAAATAATTGAATCGTAAAAAGTGAGGGCTCTATGGTGTAATGGTAGCACATTCACCCGGCAAGATGAGAGATCCGGGTTCGAGTCCCGGCGGAGCAAGTACTTTTTGCGATTTCAGTGTTTATTGAAATAAATTAAATTCGGCTATTGCCATTTTATACAAATTTTAATTAATGTAAATAGAAGTCATCTGACAGGTATTTGGTCTTCCGATCATATGTTAGTTTGGTTATTTAAACACATATGTGAAAGAAACGGCCAAATACAAAATAATTGAATCGTAAAAAGTGAGTGCTCTGTGGTGTAATGGTAAGCACATTCACTCCGGCAAGTGAGAGATCCGGGTTCGAGTCCCGGCTGAGCAAGTAATTTTTGCGATTCAGTGTTTATTGAAATAAATTAAATTCGGCCTATTGCCATTTATACAAATTGAATTAATGTAAATAGAAGTCATTTGACAGGTATTTGGTCTTCCGATCATATGTTAGTTTGGTTATTTAAACACATATGTGAAAGAAATGGCCAAATACAAAATAATTGAATCGTAAAAAGTGAGGGCTCTGTGGTGTAATGGTAGCACATTCACCCGGCAAGTGAGAGATCCGGGTTCGAGTCCCGGCGGAGCAAGTAATTTTTGCGATTCAGTGTTTATTGAAATAAATTATATATATAAACACTAATCACTGTGTTGAATAGAAGAAAAGAAAGAAACCATTTTTCACTTCTATATTTCGGGGATTTAATACCCCCGTCTTCAGGAAGTTTTAAATAAGAAATAATACAAACTATAACACGTAAACAAGAATTAAGAAAACATAAATGTAAACACAGTGCATAACATTTGATAAAGTCCAGCTGATGTGAAATTTGTCTAATTAAATCTTGTTGGAACAGTTGATTATTATAAAGGATGGAATACAACTTGTAATTTATGAAAAAATTTTGAATGTATTAAAATTGTTTAAAAAGTTATCTTAAATTTAGACCAAATGGATTTTTTGTCTTCAAAATAATTTGATGAGCTTGCTCCATGTGCTTTAATTTTAATCTATTGTAGTTTTCATCAGGACATGGTGGTAGTTGGTGTATTCCTTTTAATTTAAAACACTCTTCAATTTTGTCTTGATTATGTTGTAGACAATGTCTTGCCAATGGTTTATCTTCATCTTTATGGAAAATGTCAAACCTATGCCCTGTCATACGGATTCTTAAATTGTTCGAATTTTTTGGCCAATATATAGTTTGGAGCAAAACTTACAATTAATTTGGTATATTACATTTTTTGAATTACAGTCATATATATATATATATATATATATATATATATATATATATATATATATATATATATATATATATATATATAAATTAAAGAAGTATTTTCAACTCACACAGTTATAAAATAAGAAAGAAAGCAACAAAGAATTTGGCTACAAGAGATAATCTTAGATTGATTGTACTTCCTGCACACACTGACTACATATTCATATAGAGTTGACCTTGGTGTGTACTGGGTGATCAAACAGTTAGTTGCTGGGCACAGGCACGAACACAAACACACACACACACACACACCATAAACAAAGTTAGTCAGCCTCAATTAGTCACCCACTCACTCTGATATGATTTGCTCAGAGAAGGCAGATAGTCTAGGCTCTAACCAAGGAGAGTGATTGAGAAACCAAATTTAGGTAAGTTTAGAAAATACTATAAAGATATTGTTTTAATGTTGGTACAAGATGGATGTTTGTAATATATATTGTTATACATAACAAGTTTAGTATTATTTAAATATATTCTTTAATCTTTTCAATTACTTGTAGGAGTTGTGTACTGTGATAGCACAAACTAAACATTGATCCCTTTAAATATAATTGAAATGCTTTTATTGTGTTGACTACCAATTATTATGATACGTGTTTCAAACTAAAACGTATACCTTACGTTATTTTTAATACATTTTAATTTTAAATATTAAATTTAAACTAAATTTCTTTAACTAACCTTAATAAATATTCCAGTGTTATCATTTTATTTAATTTTTTAATAATGTAGGAGTTAGAATTTTTTAAATTAAAATAAACTGTAGAGTTCAGTTTTCATTTTTCTTTTGACCATTAGTGTTTTAGATGTCTTATATATTGATTTCTAGTTTACTGGATTTTCTCAACATTAATTATTTGGTTCTACCAACGAATTTAAACTCCAGACATATGATACCAAATAAGCTCTTGTGAAATTAAGTAGCCTACTACAACATAAAAACATTTATGTGCTTACAGATTACAGAACATTTACATTTAATTTAATTACAACAGTCTGTTTCTTGGGTAATTAATTGTATACTCAAGAATCTAGAATGTTTACTGTTGTCCCATATAAAGCATTAACAATGTCACAGGATTGGCAAGAGTTAGGCTATATCATTTGTCACGTTTCATTATAACTAGTTTCTTATAACTTCATTAATATTTCCTTATAACTAGTTTAAAATTAATTTCAAATTCAATATCAATAAAATAATTTAGGTATCTCTTCAAATGAATAAAACAGCTTTCATTTTCAGCAACTTAACCAAAACATTCTATAAGTTCTATTATTTACTATTCTATTAAAAGTACTATTATGTTGTCATCATTAACCCATTGTCCTAGCTATTGTCTGTATTCTGTAAGGCAACTGCTAGCAATTAAAATGGCGAAAAAATACAAAATTCTATTGAAATTAATGTAATTATAGTTAGGATTGCAACAACTAATTTTGGTTTTCACTTCCTTATTTAGAATTAAACTATCTACAAAATGAGATTCAATATTTTTTCTTAATGTCTATAAAACCTTTTGGAAACTAAAAATGCATAATATAATGTTAAGAATATAAAGTAAAAAGGAAAATGCTTGGATTTTTATGGGCAAAAAACTATTTTAGCATGTTTTATTCAAGATTTTACTGAAAATAAACATGACTTTGTATATCAAACTGAAGATTAAGTAATGTAAAAACTCAATATTGCCTACAATATTATGCATTTTCTTTGTCAACACGTAAAGTTCTTTTGTGTATGATTTCTTCTTAGTTTTAATTAAAGTGAAAAACTAATACAAACCGATTTAAAGGCATATAAAATAATAAAGGAACACACAAAATTTGCAGTAAAGTTTGAATATACATATAGTCTGCACAAATTTTAGTGATTGGAGAATGTCAGACCAAGGCAAAACACAAAAATTTATATAATTCACTATTTATAAACATGATAGATATTTACATTAAATAATATACAATTATCAATGCTCAGTTCATTGTATCTAGGCTAGTAATTACAATATTTAGCTGACCTTCACTTCAAAATACAATAGTAAAGAATATCTACAGAGAATTCCACTGTGATCTAACTGTTGAATCTTTCAATTAAAACGTTAGATAGAGGGACTGTATGTTACATAACCGAGATAATGACGTAAGTCTACAATAACTGTGTACCAAGCAAACAAAATGGTCTTGTACCGAGACCCCATGGGTTAAATTTTTGCTTACTGAGATAGGTTACTTGGACTGTATTATTATACAGTATACAAATATATATAAGACCCTTTTTTTAGTGCCATGAAATGTGTTAACCAATTTCTAAGAGAAAAGTGCCATGCCATTTTATTGCAAAATGTGGAATTTTTAGGTACAATTTAGTAGTACCTTTATTTTATTTCTAGCACGTTGTAAAATAAATAAACTTGACTATAAAATGCTGGCAAAAATCTCAAAATTAAAACTATCCCACATGACACATCTATCATAGAGAACTACTTCAAGAATTTTGTTTTATTTAACTTCTAAAGACAATAAATTAAAGTGTAAATTCGGAGGCAATAGTATCTATAATATCAGTAACTTGTTTTGTATTAGCAATTTTTACCATAAATATTAAACTCTTAAAAAAATTGTTTGAATATATAAATAATCTATCTTAAGGGCATTATATATACACATGCCTTGTAGAATATAATAGGCACAAATCTTTTGTGAGTATGAAAAATTGTACTGAGAGGAAACTACAATTTTTATATTTTATTATATTTTAAATGACCTGTAATTCTGGAATGAAAACACTTTTTCATAAACTTTGGTATAATATAAACGGGGAAAGACAATGTGAGTTGGTACGTATATTTGTTTTAATCCTTTCTTCTTAATAAAGGTTGTTTTACAATTGTCAAATTTCTTAGTTCGCACCAAGAAAAATACCAACTTCAAAACATGTGTATTAAATCTGCGATGAAAGACCTATTGTGGCAAGCATTAAGATAAAACTGAAGCTTTGTTAAGGACATTTAGGTAGGAATTAACCATTTCCGGCCCAAACAGATAGTTAATTTCATGCACATGTCCAAAAATCGGTAATCCTAATTTCAATTAGGGATCTTGTTGGTTGTACAAACTTTAGAAGACTGTACGCTAACGATTACATTTGGAAAAAAAAAAATTT
>NW_025784475.1:0-25540 GCF_021130785.1 Homalodisca vitripennis
GATTAGTAAAAAAATCATATATTTTTAACAAGGCTTCACTGTACATCTTTAAAAATTCGTATTATATCAGTATACAATGGGAAACACAAAAATTTCCAAACTACAAAGTTTGTCACTAATTTTTTTTTCTGGGTTATGGAAAATTGGAAATATAATGTTCAGTGAAAAATGCATTGTAATAGTATATTACTCAAACAATAAATGCTGTCTCAATTGACAAAAAGTTAATTTTATTGCATTAATTTCTTTAATAGATTTCCAAAAATAATTGATTTGAATTTTATCCATTTTTATTGGAATTTGATGATGAAATAAGCGGAGTTTGCCATATTGCAAACCATCTGCACTCACCTAGCCACATGATTTATTGTGGATTAAGAGTTTATACATTTTATTATTAAATTTATGTACTCTGGGTGTTGTCATTTCCAGTCATAAATTATACTTAAACTATATAAATAATATTTTCTAACCTTGAACCCTTATTATCCTTGTTGTGGAACCCTAGAGAAGAACTTTGCGATTTTTTTAAGATCAGGGAGAATGAACGACCTATGCTAGGAACTACCACTTGTGTAGGCAGAAGCAACCAACACCCTTCTGTAGAGAAACTGGTGTTATTTCACACTGCTCAGTATAACACAGCACAGTTCTTTCTTCTCCAGCTCTCGAATTACTGATTGGAATCCAAGAGCAAGGTAGTTTCTGAAAAAATATTAAATTTAATGGGTGGAGTGAATTAAAAAACTAGAATCTACTGGTTAGCACCTAGCCCCTAGTCCCTAGCTCTTCCTCAATTCGGAGTGAATAAACAAAAGCTAGGTCTAGGTAGAAACATTCTACCCTAGTTTATGAAGGTAACCGGGAAAAAACTTAGAGCAACTGCTAGGCATAGCACTTGCTAAGCCTTACGCAACAACTAGGTTTCATGTTGTGACCTTGTTCCCCCCGCCTCTCTTCCTCCGCCGCAGCGCCCGCGCCGCGGCCGCTCCCGATTTTCGATGCAGTCTTTGTCTCTTGTCACTACTCACTAGTCAAGTTCGCATAGTAGGTTCCGCTTTGTGTTCAGGATAATCTATTTCGACTGTTCGACCCTGTTTGATTGGAAATTAGTTACCATCACAGCAGTCATGTCATCCAAGCGCACGAAGTTGTTGGTGACCGATAAAATATTTAGACCGGGCTGTGTTTGTCAACTGGTGACTCAACAACCCAGTAATAATTGAAAAATGCAAAACCTCCAATCTGCTGTTAAAGGCCAAAAAGAGATGCCTGGCAAAATTGTCAGTGAGGATTTATCATCATGCCTACAAGGGAAAAAGTTGTAACAGTTGTTCAACTAGAAATAAGCTGTTTTGAGTAATATGAAGTCGGAATATCAAAATTAAAAACAGACACAAAAAACAAACTGGGAACAAGCCAATAAAGATGAAATCCAATGTGGAACACCGAATTTTCATGATTTTTTTAAGTCAAGGAAATCAACCCTGTATTTTCTAAAAGGTAAACCTAGGGAGGCATATTTCTATTGGTAACATCAAGCCAATTCCTACAACATCTCGAGCGTACGAAAATAACCCTAGCTGAAGTTGAAGCAGTCCGACGACGAGAACCTATTAGCCAAAATGAAGGAACTGTTTGTGGCGGATAAATAGAAACTGGTGACTAAAGTGAGAAAAAGTGCCAAAACCGTTATGGGCCTATGAAAGTGATGAAAAGACATATAAGGGACCCTCTCTATAACCCTCAACTTCAAACGGATTTGTTTTGCATGCAGGCAAATGCAGTTGAACAAAATTGAAACTGGAAAAGAGAAAAAAATAAAACGCTTGGAAAATAGAGAAGATAAAGAGTTCTTCTCAAGATGTTTGCTTGCTCAAACTGATAATGAAGACTTTTCATGTGTTCCACTTACGTAAACTTACTAAAATTAATATATTTCCTAGCTAGAGTAGTAAATTGTTATCGAACATAATAAATAAATATACACACTCAACCTTATATATCCCTAATCCCTAAAAAAAAATCAAACAAAAAAAAAAAAAAAATTAAACAGTACCAGCTAACTGGCCTCCAACTTTTTTCCCATTTGTTGTTTATTTTGTAAAACCGGTCACAAGACATGGGTAATTCGAGTAAATACTCCACTTTAATTTGATTTACAAACAACATCATTTTGTTCCTCTTCGCTTTGTCAGCATACACCTCGCGACCAGTAGGTTCTCTGGATTCTCATGTGTGTACCGTCTATTTCTTCAATATTCAATCGTCACCATTGATCTCAAAAATTGTCCATCATAAACATCACCAAGATATTTGGCAATATTATGTAGGACTGCACAACAGACGACTACTTTAGGCACTTTTTTTTCCCGGAAGCCACAACGAACACAGTTTACCCATTATACCTCCAGTCATCAGCGAAATCTTCTTTTTATCTGTTCCAAAACACCACCTTTTCGATCACAACTCCTTTCCCTAGGAATGACACCAAATTAAAACCGCCTTTCTGCTTTCATTTGTTGGTGGTTTGAAAGGGGTTATTAACCATGGTGATATTTCCGTACCCGGAATCGCCAAGTAAGACATACATCTACCCATCAAAACGTGACATGATCTCCCTAACTGGACTTCTGACGCCTCTAATTCGCGCTCGCGTCATGCACACTACCTGGCCACTCTGCACTTTATGCTAGTAAATCTCTTTCAATAGAGCGTCACAATGTACCCTGCTACATTTATTGTAATACACCCTTTTCTATTTACATATTCGTTCACCCATGCAGATTAGGCTTTTTAATTTGTACCGGTGAGTGACAATCTAGCGCCCCGATGTCCACAGTTTGGGTAAACGGAAAAAATTTCTCCTGCCCTATTGAATTTTTGCTTCATTAATTTCTTCCGCACTGGTGTGCTGGAAAATGTAATCCTCAAAAATATTAGCTCTATCAATAACATCTTATTCTCATAACATAGCTTTACAGTTTATGCCATGCTGTAGTTCTTAGTGAACGCCAACGTCCTCGGCGTATGCCAGACAGAAAACCAGGATGTTCGGCTACGAAACGTAAGAAAACCCTCCATTTGTTTCCTTCGGAGAAAGGTCGCACCGCCACGAGTGTCAGTTTTTCATTCAAAAACTTCCGCGGCTAAAAAACATCAATACGCTTTCGGAGCCTCAAACCTTAACAGTTCCCTTACACTTATTTATCTCATCGTCGAGCACCATAAATGTTTATAGCTGTTCGAACTTGCATAAACTCCCGACCATGGGCTGATGTCCAACAAACAACTAAGTAAAAAGCTAGCATGCCTCGGTGCTGACTTAACAAAAGCACTTAGCAGTTGCTAGCTTTTAAATTGAGAAGTTGTGTTTTATTCACCAATTCGGTAGATTGTAAAGCAAGTGGCTCATAGGGTTTCCGGAAAAAAAATCCTAGGCAACTCCTACCACCCTAGGCAACTGCTAGCATTTTTATTCACACCAAAACCAAGCATCTAGTTAGCGTTAAAAATCTCTTTAGACTTAGCAAATGGCTAGGTTTTATTCACTTACAAACCCACATATGGTATCAATCAAGTATTAACCCCTTCGCCACTAATGAATTTCATAATCTTCCTTTAACACCAAAACATCTATACAAATATATTTTTCTTTGAAGTAAAAAAGCAAATTTTTATTATACATTTGCCTATAAGAGGTAAAAAAAAATAAAATAAAACGGGAGCTGTTTAGTTGAAATTGGCATATTTATTGATACAAATCTTAAAATCAACTTTTCTTAACCATACATTTAATTTGATTCTAAATTCAAATTCCATGGTACAATCATAATAAAACTGAAAAATTTTATTAACTACTAATTATTAGCATTTTCTCTATCTAAGCCTTTTATATCGATAAGTCGACTAAGTTTCATGGGGGGAGATAAGGTCCTCATATTATACTTATCCTCTGGGCATCGACAAGGGATACATTTGGTTATTGGCTCTGTAGCAAGCAGGTGGAGAAGGACGTTAGACAAAGGACACTTCTCCCTCCCCCACTGCTGCGGCAAAGTAGGCCCATCTAAAAATACTTCATAGTCATCCAACGATAAGCACCCAAAGTTGTGTGCCGCCTGCCATTCCGAAGGGCTTTTTTTATGAACTAAAAAATTTCTGCGCAGAGGAGACATACAATATATAATTTAGGATATAATCGTGTTTGGGCGATTCGGTCAAAGTCCCATCACTGGAATATATCCGTCTGGGAAGGGTTTAAAAAGTATTGAGGTTAACCCTCACCAATCTGTGCCTCATATAGTAACTTTTTTGAACAGCAGCAAAGCCCATTTCCTTTTGCCAGTGGTGTTTTTTAAACTGTTACTAGGAATAATGCAATATGCAAAGGATACACTTTATATATTGTTTTAAATATATTAATCATAAATATCGTAGACTAAGCTTTGTTGGCTTGCTTGATACACTATGTCCATTTTAATATGGTGGGGCCATTTCAAACATTGTAGAAAAATGATAAACTTCTGTTATTTTATGAAGCTAGAGAAAAAAAATTAAAATGTTCTGAAAATGCGTTACAATAATACATTACCTCAGCATTTTCTTACAAACAATATTTGTATTCCAAAACTGTACTCAAAATTACATGTAAATCCCATTAGAATAAATCAATTATATTTCAGACGTGTCACAAAATTACCTACTTCTTCCCAGAAGAACTATTTTAAATAACAAAACTGCTCTTATCTCAGGAATATGTCTCTTTATTGTATGATTGTATTAAATTCGAATTTTTTAAATAGTAGTTTAATATATCCCTACTTTGTAGGAGTGTATTAAAAATGATTCTACATAAAAAAACTCAACTATCAAACAGTTGAATAACACACTTGTTTACTATAAAAATTCAATTAATTACCACTAAAGTAAGACGTACGTACCTGTATAAATTGTGTTGTTTATTTGAGCCAACTTTATTTTTCTCATTTATAACTTCACTAAGTTTCCATTGCTTGTTCAACTGTGTCCTTTCTAATTTTGCAGCTGGAAGCAGTCTAAAAAAATCGAATCCATTGTATTACAGTTAAGTCTTGAAAGCTTAATAATATCTATACTATCCGTTAATAACCACGATCAAATAAAATAGTTTCAACAACTTAGCTTTGTACAATACTGTGTATAAAATATTGTTTCTCACAATCTTAATAGGTTTTATAAGATAATAAATACATTTTTCTGTACCATGTGTTAATATTTTTTTATTATTTTTCTGAAAATAAACTAACACATATAAAATATAAAAACCATAACCTTTAAGGTCATAAAAAGATAAAGTCAAATGAAATCTTCATTGCTCAAGCAAAATGAGGTCTATCTCTCTATTAATACATTCAAGCCAGTCCTATTTCAGGGTACAGCATCTGAAAGCCTACACTTTAGCCTACTGTATTCATTTATAACTATGGAATATAATTACCTTTAAGAAAACAACTTTAATTTTTTTTTATTTAAAAAGTACTTTAACGTCATCGGTACTAACAGTGTGGGACACGTCACACTAAGCACATATTTGTGTTGAACACTTGATATAGTACTTGGCACATAGTAATAGCATTGCTAAATAACATAGTTTTTGTAGATGAAATATTATTTTTATATAAAAAGTACTATGACACCATTGTAGCATTACCAATACTAATGGTGCTGACATGCAACACATCTAGTTCCTGTCTGCCTGATGGCCTGAACTTCAGTACCTGATTCATCAGATTTTAATTTCCCCCCATATTTCCTATAGTAGATCCAAGCGTAAGTCCTGTCATCAGCCGGTTTTATGAGAACCGCACCTGGACAGGCCTTCTTAGGGCTTTTTGTCTTGCTCGTATTGTCTTGGAGGATCCATCTGACCCACTCAGCGATGTGGTCCACTCCTGTCTTAAGTACCGTCCTATGATTGGTCTGAAAAACTACCCGCATCTCCTAAATTTTTCTGATAATCAGATAAAAATGTTTTACTCAATCAGCGATATTCCTAGGTAATGGTATGATGTTTTAATATTTGTTATAAACCTTCTATTCTACTTGGTCCTTTATTCTGGTGGCTTCTCTGCCCTTCATTTGGTTTAGTAGTATTATTGCTACATAATCAATCTGCATTGTTGTTTGACTGTGAAAATAACAATGTTGAACATGTAACAGTGTTAAGTGTTATCTTGACTAAAGTCTAGTCAAAATTGCATCAGCTTTATGTTACATCCTCCAGATGTAACAAAGGCATAATACAGCATGAATCATTTTGCCACCGCTTATGATTTTAGCACAATTGAGGTGATCTAAAGGTTTTCAAAAAAACATGGAAATCTTCTATGAACAGAATTTGACAGTGGTTGAACTGGTAGGCAAGAGATCACACACAAAAGATCGGTCATGGAACTTGCATAGAGACTGAAAACACAGCCAAAACACCCCAGTGGATTTAGTTGTGGGATCGTTCCAGCTGGTAATTTTGTAAATTTAGTTCTTATTAATGAAAATCTTATTTTCTCTGTGCTCGTCTTAAATACTAGATGTTAAAATATGGAAATGAGATCTCATTTGATTACATATTCAATTTGAAAAAGTTATGCCCCCCTTCTAGCTGAGGACATACGTAATAAAACACATTATAAACTTTCATTGTTGGATTTAGGCTTTGCCCCTAACAACCGAAAGGTTACAGTCAACAGATTTAATTTTTTTTAATAGCAAACAAGAGAACTATTGGTAGCTTCAACTGTCATGGTAGTTCATCTTGTAGTGATACTGCCATTTGGGTTTTTACCGCAAACCTCTAGTACTACGTGTTTGATGTCCATGCCCCTCAACACGGTGGGGGGAAGACACCACATCACACTCTAAAAAATAAACCAGCCAGGTAATGCTGATGCCAGGACGCACCATTTTGTCATGCTCCATGAGATTCGTTTTCCACACTCTGCTCTACTGTCTATGCTTTTATTAAAAAAAGTGATTATAAAGGATGTTTGTGACATTATAATTTTAAAAGTAGTAAAGTATAATATACTTATTTCTAAACCATAACCTGGTTTAATTTTAAAATTAATTTAAGTCATAAATTTCCATATTCATAGTAAAATATTAATATGCCTACATCAGTTAGAAAAAACTTACTTTGCAAGTGAATCCCTTACAGGAGCAATTTCTTCTTCACTTTTCTTTAACCTGGAAAATTAAATAATTTCATTTAGCTGATTTTAAAGTAAACATAAATACCAATATGACAAATATTTGCTCTTCAAAGAATTCACTCTTTCCCATATACGAGGGCTATCCAGAAAGTAGATTACGTTTTTGATATGGCATATCAAAAGGAGGGATATGCACCACCATCAAAATCAATCTTGTCTATGTAGAAAAATAGTTCTTGTCACTTTTAAATCTCCACATTCAGCAAAATACACCTCAAAATTGGCCTCAAAAAGCATTTTGAGGCCAATTTTATGTACATATAACATTCACTTGTTGATAATTTCTTATTTACTTTCAGGTCCATTTCATTGTAGTTATTTTCACTGATTCAACATTTAATTGAGTATGTGAGCAGAAATGTTACTCTATTTTTAACACCAGTATATAATATAAATGAAATGTTTTTTAAACTAAAATTGCCTGAGACAGTTTCTTGGATCAACATTATCAAGGTTAACAGAAACACTACATTTTGAGGATTGGAATCTATCCTCTTCCTAAAATTGTTAAAAGAAACTTAAGGTGAAACATACACAAAAATTATTAATTTATGATGACGAACACGCCAAAATCGAAACACAAAACAGTCTTACAGAACAGGACATACTACAAACAAGAGAAGATGAAGAATGAGAAAAAAGTTAATATGGACACTTTCTGTGGCAACATCATCTGAAACAAAGAAAGTAGTCTGCAGGAATTATAGGGCTTGCCTTCAATGACTTTTCTTCTTCTTCATCAACAAGTAATATGTTAAGATAAACGCAGTACATGATTCAGACTGAGACTGTACGCCACAATTTTTAATCATACTGACAGAAATTCCAAATCAGAATTTTTTTTTTAAACTTTAAAGTATCCAGTTAAATAAATTCTTATAGCCTAAGTAAGCAACAAAATTGATCCAATAAAACACATAGTATTTTCTATTACTTTAAAGTATGGGCAAAAAACAACTAAAAAAATAAAGAAAAGGCACAAAAACATTGATATATATGCTTTACTTAGTGCTGGAATTAAAGATCGAGAACCTAACATGTCGCTAAAAGATAGTCTTGATGGTTTTCATCAGTAAACATTAACGTTTGATATTGTTCTGTTCTTTACTAATTATACCTAAAATATTAATCTGGTATTGATTATACAACTCTTTTTTAATGTGTCTGACAATAAAAGTAACCCTCTAATTATCATTTATAGACTCCTACTTTGTCTCCATGTCAATAGTGGTTCTATCTTGAATTAAATTTGTGACATTGTTTCATGCCATAAACACTATGTTCAATAAATGGGGTTCCATTACAACAATATATTTATAACATTCAGAGGCTTTTACTTATTTTTGCTAAACCTGTCTTCACATTAATTTATGCTTAAAGACATATAACGCAATGACAACTCAAACTTATCGCCCATCAGCACGTGGCAACACAGAATGTGATAAACAGAGAAACATCCCTCGAGGTAGTACTTATCACTAAATTATCAACTTCTAGAAGGTTCTGATCATAAATGCCCTAAGCCCCTGACAGCTAGGAAACCGCAAATTGACAAAAGAAAAAATAGTAAATTCATCTAATCATAACTTCCTACTAGAGTGTATATTGCAAACGTAGTTCCACTTTTTATGTTCTAAAATTAATTATTTTTTCAATTTTTAAGTTTAATACATAAGCAAAATTAACATATCCATAACTTTTGTATATAGTCTATGAACAATCTACTAACAAACAACCTGTTAACTCCCGATAACATTAAAAATATCTTTTCTCAATTTAAAAAATAACACATGATTACATTACTCATAGTCTCATTCTGAAAAAAAAAACACAATGGACTAATTTAAAAAAATAAACTCATTTCCTAATGTTTTAACTGCTCACGTAATCTGCACTAAAAGATGTACACTAAATAATTTTTGACTACAGTATAAGAAGTGGCCAACCAACACAATTGAATTATGATTATTGATACTATTGAATATTGCATTTGACCTATACATATTCATAAGTAATCATTCCCAGCTTCTTTTAATTAGACTAGTGATATCATTACCAGCTGTTGCTAGTGACGTCATTAACAGCTGTTGTTATTTTGTCTATGTAGGAGAAGGTTAGTGACGACAGGCACAATGGCGATGAATATGTAGATATTGGCTCAAAATAATTCTATAAACACTGAGCAATGTTTTAAATGGTTACAAGATAATAACCTTGCTCCTTTAAATCCGAATTGTCCAGTTTGTATTGACAAAATGAAAAACTAGAATTAAAGGTGAATATCAAAAGAAAAGTAAGAATAACCATGATGTTATCTAAAAACGATCTTGAGAAGACTTTTTTTTAACATTCTAAATTTGGTGTTATGAATGTAATGAAAAATCGTGTACTATTTTAGTTGAAATCAAACAAAGTATGACTTTTAATTATTGATGAATGTACTTTTGACGGAATCAGTACCTGTAGAAATACCATTTAAGATTGGCTAAAGTAATCGTAAGTACTACTCTGCTCAAAACGTTCGTTTTTTAAATATTGTTTAAGTTATTTTATGCAATCTCAAACAAATAAATTTCTTTTACATATAAAATTATACCTTCACAATAATTATATGATTTTAAAAGTATAAAAAATGGGTAGGGTACGATAAGCGAACTCAGTTTTTTATATTGAAGAATATAATCATTGATACCTTTTTAACAGGAGCAATCAGCCAAAGCTCACCTAAAAAACTGTTATTTTTACCATTTTTAACAGGAGCAACCAGCCAAATCTTACATTTCCAAACTTTAACTAAAAAACTGCATCACACTTTTTATATTGACAACTATTGTTACTCTAAAGTATATATATTACAAACCAACTAATGGTAAAAAAATGCCTACTAAGTATCCCTGTGGCTCATGTGAAATAGGAGTGAAATACTCAGGTCTAAAGTGCACTGGTCCTTGCAACATGTGGTATCATGCAGGCTGCCAAAATGTAAAAGAAAAAACTTTGAAAAAACTAAGTTCTCAAGATATAAAAACATGGACATGCTTCACATGTAAGGCAGGAGGCTCAGATTATGACAAAAATTTAGTTACAAATACCATAGACAACCCTTCCTCCTTTGACTTAACATCAAATACTCATAACCAAAAAGACATTCTAAACAACTCCATAAAAACTCTAGAAAGCAGTATTTTAGAAAATGAAGATGATAAGCTTGCTATGGCTGCTACAATAGGATCGGCACTGCTGGAGAGGAAAACAAGTTTTTAAAAGAACAACTGACTATTGTAGAAAATAAGTTGGCATGTTTACAATGTAAATTAGCCAGTAATGAGGCAAAGATTGAAGAAATGGCTGAAGAAGAGGAAAAATTTCTTGGGAAAATTGAAACCTTATCCCAAAAGTTAGCTGAAGCTGAAGTTCAGATTGAAAAAGAAAAGAAAAATGTAATGGAAATTCAAAACTTATCTGAAGACCATGACAGGAAACAGGAACAGATAATTGAAAAATATGTTATAAAAAGCAGGGATCTTGAGAAACAACTTTTAGTTTTGAACGCAGGAGTAGCCAAACAACAGCTGAAAACCTCAAGCAAAACTGACACTGTAACTCAAACTGAAAAATGTGAATTTTTTACGCAAGAACAAGCCACAAAACTTAATGGCTATCTTGCTAGAAATATCCCAAATTAAATCCAGGCAGAACACCATGGAGACTACTCTTAAAGACTTGAGTGTTAAGCTTCAGTGCCACTGTTCATCAAGTCAGCAAAAGCTAGTTGTATATGAGCAAAGCACCCAGACTGAAAATATCCCCCTAAAAAACACCACAAGATGTTACCTGTCTACCACAAACACACATGTCAACATACGAAGACCTAAAGATGTGAAGACCAATTGGGGTAAAACATAGAGACCAAATCAGTGTCTCTCTTCAGTCTGCAAAGTTTTAAGGCTTTCCAGAACAAAAACTACCCTCTTCCAAAGGAACAACCCCAAGCAGAGAATAAAAAGGATAATAGTTTATGCAATCAAAAGTCTAATGCAGTGGATTTGACAAAAACTTACACCAATGACGAACTTAGACTTAGTTTAGAAAGTAAGAACCAACCAAACTCAACTGAAAGAAATACAGCATCCACTCTTGAAGCCCCTGCCCTTGCACCCCCCTTCATCGATGAGAAGGCCACCCATAACTGCTACAAGACTTGAGCCACTCAGAAACCTTCCTTGAGTTTTATGAAAAGAATATAGAACATGTCAAAGCCAATTATCATAGAACTCAACTTGCTCCTTATAAAAAATGAACATCTCACCTTTTTTAGAACCAGGCAGCAACCGTCAGACCTCCAATATAAAAAGTAATGCATCTTTCTTAGAGCAAAACAAATCTTCAAGAAACAAAATATTTAACTTAACAGTTCTCCATCAGAATATACAGGACTTATCTAACAGATCAAATAGACTGATACACTTTATAGGAAATCTGAAACCAACACCTAATATAATAATACTAAGTTGAACACAGTCTCAAATCTCAGGAAATTGAAAATGTTGCTCCAATACCTGGATATATCCTCAGAGCACATTTCTGTAGGGAAAAAGCATATAATGGGTGGGGTTGCAATTTATGTAGAAGATACCTTAGAAAGGAGTACCTTTAATGTACCAATCAGTCAGCACTGCGAAGAACTTGTATGTGAAATGGCTTTGGTAAAGGTTATGCTCAATACCACCTGCTTATACATAATGGGTACCTACAGATCACCATCATCCAACTTAGACGAATCACTTAATATTCTCTCAAAAACTATTGAAATCAGTAAACTGGAAAGTTCAAACCTTCTAATCATGGGAGATATAAATGTAGACATTTTTAAAACCTGACAGGAGATCAGGTAAATTACAGGAGATGTTGGCTTCTCACAACATTCAGAGGCTGGAGCTACCACCTACCAGAGTAACCTCCAACACCATTTCATCAATTGACTGGATATGTACTAACTTAAGAAGTGAAGAAACTAACTGCAACCGTGTAATGATTCTGGTCTATCAGACCACACTGCTCAAGTCTGTACTATTAAAACAGAGTACGTAATTGAGAATTTCAGTAGTACATATCGAACCTTCAAGACAGAAAACCTCCTTGAACTAAAATGTTTACTTCAACATGAAAACTGGCATTACATTGAACAATTTGACACCGTTGAAGAAGCCTACAACAGCTTCATAAGGACAGTGACAATGGCCCTGGATGCTACCTGCCCCAGAAAATTAAAGAAACCTAGAAAGAAAATTAAAACCTAAATTCTTTGCAGATGAAGAAGCCAGCAGGCTTAAAGAAAACTTTCTAAGGACTACAACATCAGTTTGAAACAACAGGGGAACTTGACATCAAACAAGACGCAGCAAATGCAAAGAAATCCTATGACCAACGCTTAAAACTACTGAGAACAAGAGGGCCTCCGCCAACTTCATAGAAAGAGCTGATGACAAGCCCAAAGCCATGTGGAAAATAGTTAATAATGCCCGTAACCAAAACAGGAGCTCTTACAGATGACATAAAACTGAAAAATAAATGGACAACTTTCACATAACCCTCAAGAAGTCGCCAATCATCTGAATTTATTTTTTGTTAATATGGCAGAAACAACACTACAAAAAATCCCAGCGGATGAGAAGAAAGAATTGGAATCTGTGGAACCACATGAAACAGCATTAATGGAAACAATGACCAAAACGAGCATCAAAGAGGTTAAAGATACAATTAAAAAACCTCAAATTCAAAAATTCAGCCGGTATTGATGAAATTTCTTCCAAAGTATTAAAATTTTGTGCTGACGAACTAGCCCCTCCATTGGTTGCCATATTCAACAAATCTTTTAAAGACGGTTCAATTCCCCTCAAAATTAAAAATTTCGAAAGTGTTCCCTAAATTTAAAAGTGGGTGCAAACATGATGCAAACAACTACAGACCAATTTCACTGATTTCAACATTTTCAAAATTATGTGAAAGAATTGTTTTTCAAAAGACTCCTGGACCATTGCGCTCAGCACAATCTCTTAAATGAAAATCCAACATGGATTTTACACAAGGGGGAAATCAACTACAACGGCATTGCATCAAAACTTAAATTGAATCTAGTGGACAGACAGAGCATTGAAGAGGGGAAAAATTTGACCACAGCTTTGTTTTCTTGATCTTAAGTTAAGGCGTTGTTGAATTGGCCTTCAGCCGACAACATCATTCTGAAGAAAATTTGGGAATTGCTTGGGAATCAAAGGGGACAGCAGAAATAATTCGGTTTGAGGTAGCTACTTAAAGGGTCCGTCACCCAACTAGTAGAGCCCACTCTACCACTCATCAAATGGTCATCACCCAAAGGCGAGTCAGTTCAAAAAGTCCTTCCATGTGTTGAGCAGGTGTGCCACAAGGTTCCGAGTATTATGGAACACAGTGATTATTCATTCTCTTTTTACCAATGAATCCTACCCCACAACCACCTAGGAAAACTCACTGCACACACCTCTAATCGTATGCGGACGGAGCACTACCTTATTCTTCCTGACCCCCAACGATTCTAGCAGTATGGAGCCTTGCGGTCTCCAGATCTTATACAGCTCCTCAACATGGCCATCCAATGATTGCTATAGGAGAAATTGAACCTTGTAAGTTAACATCCATCCATAAGACTAATCTAAGTATCGCTTTTGGAAGGAGAGCAACAGAAAGGGAAAGGTTTCCCCAACCATTTCCTAGATGCGTGTCAGTATTGAGATCATTTAAAATTCCTTGGTGAGGTAGTAACAAGTAGATACCGAACTTAATTGGATTTAAATCATCACAGTCTGTGGACAATATTAGTAAAAAAACTCAACACTGAGTCACTCTTGTCATCTCAAAGCAAATTCTTTCTGCTCGAGCTAGCTGCTGTGAAAACAGCCCAAAAAAATAACTTAACTATTCCCTCTTTTGAGTCTCAACCTTGCGCTTAATGGTCTTGCATGCCTGGGGTGGGAACTAACTAGCTTTTCAAATCTTCAAACGGATAACTTATATCATAACAAAAAGAGGAAATGTATTAGAACCACTGGCGAGTGACTACAACCTCTGGAGGAGCTGTAGAGAGGCATTCAAGTCTCTGATGGATTCTTCACTGTCATTTCGGCTTTTAACATTATACAAGAAGTAATAATTGTGACGCTGATGGGGAGAGAAATACTTCCAAGGACCAATGATTGTATCATCCACTACGCAACACCAGAAATGTTACACCTCTAACAACCTTACTCTGTACAATCGTCTGAGGCTTTATGAGCGAAAAACCCTATCATATATGGGAATGAAGCTCCACAATCTCCTACCACCTCATCTCACCTTGCTGTCCCAAGAAGAGTGAAAAGGAACTCAAGATAACACTACAATCAAATGGCCTTCTGGACCCGGCCATTCTACACGCTGGAAAGAGTGATCTTCAAAAAAACCTTTTCCTGATGTTATAATGTATTTAATGACAACTGAGTATTATAATCTCAAAGATTGTATAATAAAGGATATTTCTCCATTCTCATTCTCATTAACCTAATATTCGCATCATAGGTAATCTTAGAGACTCAAAGTTGATCATAAAAGTTTATACTAGTCCTAACGAAATTAAACAATCAATATGTCTAAATTTAAATGAGTATATAGGAATATCAGGAAAAGACTCAAATTAATTAATGAAATCATAAAAAAGTAAACAAACCAGAAAACGAGATCGATTCATAACAGTGAAAACTCATAAATACATTAATGAGAATAATTATAAATAAGATTATCATATAGGTTTATATGTCACTAATTATTGAATTGTATAATATAAGACCCCCCTTTATTCACTACGTAATTTATTGAATTACAGTATTATTACGTGTATGTATAATAATAATGATTGATTGTTATACTATAATGTACACGTAATCTGTATAAGTTATATTATAATTATATAAAAATATTACTAATACGATTTCTACGTGTATTATTTGAAATATATTTACAGTGCTGTTGATATAAGACTGTATAATTGTTCAAAAATAAATTAATTCAATATCGATCATGGGTTATTAGTCGATACTGGTTGTGATTAAGATAATAATCATTATGCTATTTAAGAATGTTTAAAAACAAGTCTTCTCAAGATACTTTTTAGAGATAAAATCATGTTTGTGTTCTTAACTTTATGTTTTGTGATTTTTCACCTTTAACAATTCATAGTTTTCATCTTTGTCAATACACACTGAACAGTTTCCGATTTAATAAAGGGCAGCAAGGTCATTATCTTTGTAACCTATTTTTAAAACATTGCTCAGTGTTTATAAAACTATTTTGTAGCCAATATCTGCGTAATTTATCACCATTGTCCCTACCGTTGTCACCTTAGCCTATTATCCTTACATAAAACAGAAATAACATCTGGTAATGATTTTCACTAGTCCCCCATACAATAAAGAAAGCTTGGCGAATGATTATTTATGAATATCTAGATGTAAAAATTTTGTATATCCATATAAATATCAGATATTCTAAAAATAGATAATCAGATAATCCGAATTGTGTTGGGGACCACTTATTATACCTGTAACCAATTTATTAGCAGGTAAACTACATAAAAAAAAATCAAACCCAAACTTAAATGTTTGTCTGCCAGGACCGTACCCAGGATTACGAGAGGTTTAACCTAGCCAATCAGAAGTCAACTTCCATAACTTCTCTATCATCTTAAACTGTTCCCCTTCCATAATTTATTAACGGAGGAGCTGCTGAACAATATACTACCGGGGTTGTCCGGGCGCAGTTTCTTTGTTCCAAAAATTGGGGGTTGTGGGTGAGGGTACACCATAAGCGGACCCGGTTTTTTATATCGAAAAAAAATTGGTAATACAGAATATAACTTTGATCATAACCCAATGATATAATCAATCGATACTGATTAATCATTTTGAACAATTATAACTTAAAACTAAATCTATGATCCCGAACCAGCTGTAAACACTCTTCAAATAATAGAGTCGCCTAGGGTAATATTTCAGATGTTACAATAAAGTATTAAAAATTTGTATTTTTATTAAAAATGGCAGTAAATTTTAAAAACCTACAGGGGCATTGCTTTGAAAGATGATAACAACATGTTTTTTCGTTGGGCTCTCAAACATGAGTTTGGACTCGTACCGGACAAAACTCCATTATGTGAAATTTGTTGGGAAAGGAAAACAACGTGTAACTGTTGAGAGCTGAATCAGAAAGCAAATCATGGTCGTCATTCAGTTTTCTCTAATTTTTGGTTTATAATTGTTTGATCACTGTAAATAATTAAATCCCATTAATTTAATTTTAAAACATAATGATTGTCTTTAATAGAGGACTATAGATACTTTTATATCGATTGATAGGTTCTTAGGTATTTGGAGATGCGATACATTAGGGTATCGATGATTACATTCTTATAAATACAAAAACTGGGTCTGCTTATCATACCCTACATAGGAGTGTTCCCCTAAACTATATAAAATTCCAAACTTACCATTGATAGGTGATAAAGGAGATGTACCAAAAAACGTTTCATTTAAACCTTTTTTAACTTTAACTTTTCTTGGTAACACATTTTAGTCTATGACATCTATAACCATATAGCACCTTCATAAGATAAAAAATCATCAATACATTTGATCAAAAATTGAAAATGTGCTAGCCCTTATGTTAAGTTGTAAAACATAGGTTTAAGGCAAATTAAATAACACTAAGACAACATTCTAACCATTAAGCCTCAACTTATTCGTTTCCTATCCGAGTACACAACCAAATCATAACAAGAAACAAACACACTGAACTAATGTGTGAACATCGTTCCTGACCACAACATAACATTGGCTACAAGGTTGGCCTACACTACTACCTATAACAAGTATTTTAGTATATTTTCTTTTCACAACTTTCAATTTTCCATCTTTTATAGTTGTTATGAAAAAAAAAGTGATTTACAAAAAGTAGATAAATATGTAATTCTGAGCCATAATTACTTAGTTCAACCCCAAACCCTTTTTTCAATATTTTTACTACGAATAATCTAGATGATGTATGTGAATAATTAAAAAAAAAAAAAGAAAAAAAAGAAAAAAAAAAAAAAATAAAAAAAAAAAAAAAAAAAAAAAAAAAACAATTTAAGAGTACCCGGACAAGTAAATATATGCCCTAGTTATACAAATAGAAATTGACCTCAGTAATCGCCTGGTTTTCAACGGTCCCTCATCCGAGCACAAGGTCAGCTGGCAACACTGAATTCAATGTTCTGGTCTTGCGATGGATTCCCCGTTGTTCAAACTTCACTGATAGAACCGATAAACAAATGGTTGTAGTCTTTGTTTGGTAATCGTTTTTTTTATGTTTCCGATTTGAACAATTGAAACTGGAGGAAAGGTGGCCAGTAAAATAGTTGTTTTGTATTGCCGAACGCTCGGAACGTTTCCCCGCACTTCTCTCCACCAAACGATCAATATATTGAGTGCTGTTCGCTCCCGTTGTCTGGGGTCAACAAAATTGGGTCAAATATGTTAAAACCTTTCAAACTGTAAAACAGTTAAAGGTCCGCCAACAGTCACTTGATTACAGTAGTTACAGCCGGGACAGCACAATTACCCGCTCATAATAAATATGAGTAACAAATTTGCTGCGTGATCCACCGTTCTTGCTACAGGTCATTAAAAAAACACTTCACTGGAAATCTCCCGTTCGAACCCCCCACCCCCCACCCCCCCCCCCCAAACACCCACTTACCTTGAATTAAAACGGACCCAACGATTGTGTAAAAACGGGTTGTTTTTCTTCATTTAAACCGTCATCAGACCCCGGCCACATGTTGGACAAACTTTGGTGCGTTTGTTAAAAACGCCGTGTTCGTACAAACAACGTGTTTCTAAAAACTTTTCCTTTCGATCTTCACTTGAAAAATCCGAGTTTGGAAAACTACAGTAAGCTAACGTTGTCTCTCACACCCCGGCACATAAAAAAAGGTATTATCGGACGGGAAAACACTAGCACATAACCCGTTGACTGTCCACAACTGGTCCTTCCGCGCGTCTCCCGCAAGGCCACTATTGGCGCAGTGTTAGCCGGGTTTACGGCGGGGTTTTATCGCAAGATAACCAGATCAAGCAACGTTTCCGAGCGTGGCCCGGGCTGCTTGCTTCGATAGGGTTGACCGCATCTGAAGACGAATCCATTAATCCCTTTGGCCAAGCGGTCCCGCCTGCCCGGCCATTGTGTGGAGTGAGTTCGGAAGTCACCTTTAAGGCCGTTCGGTCCCCCAGGTTAAGATGTTAGAGAGGGCTTTCTTAGCCCTAACTTTCGCCTGGTTAAAATAAGGGGGGAACCCATTTCTTTACTTTTTATATACTTTTACTATTATCGCGTTGGACTTTGGAAACCTTCTTATCGCTCGGCAACCTGTAGGACCGGCTTTTCGGGGCGTGAAAGAGGGCTTGCAAATTTATATGCATTCCTTGCTTTCTGAGAATAAATCCTTAACTGAACCGTAAATTAAAACATGAAAAAATGTGGGGTTTGGTGACAAAAGTAAAGTAATTGCTTTAGAAATTTACCTAAAAAGATTTTATTAATGCTCTAAAATAAAGATTAAGAGTCACACTATATCACATGTGGGCATAGTCTCCAATATAAAGCTCTAATAATAAGCTAGTCTGACCAGAGCATTCGAGAAAGATCCCCTGGGAGCACTATAATAAGCCCGCTGTCCCCTAAACCTTGCCGTCTTTGGCCTCCACTCTCAATAAAGAGACTTGTTTTTGTGTTTCATAAAGTCTGGAATGAGCATTATATAGTTTAATATGCCGCTGACTATTTAAAATGTCTTTCTAAAAAAACTTGCTTTCATCATAGGCAGAAAATGGTAAGTTATATTGGAGTTGACGTAGATTTGTGACGATGTGGAGGATTGTGTTGTGATTTAAAAAGGTGGAGGTTATTTTTGGATGAACAAATGTCACGCAGTTTCACAAGACATAAAATCGATAGTAATGTTATAACTTTGTGGCCCTCACCTAAAACTGCGACCTACATGAAGTTCTGCACGGTTTCCCACAAAAACCGCTCCTCTAACCCCCCTTTTCAGGAGTTAATGAAAACGAATCTTTGTGCTTTACACTTTTCACATCCCCCAAATACACTGATCGTATATGTTGATGAATAGGGGTAGATAAATACCATTAGTTAAGTAGCCAAGGTGCAACTCTGGTAATCAGCAAACTTTGAGTAGGTTTCTTATAACAAAAAATCCCTGAGCTTATTTTCTTAGGAGACGGAGCTCACTATGATCGTTTAGAGTGGAAGCTTAAATGTTATTGGTTCAATACTGGAAAACGCCTAGAAACTTTAGCAAGTTCTCAGAAACGAAATCCTTCTTCATCCCTCAAACGGAAATGTAATATGATCCATATTCTGAGAAATCCTGATAGTAGAATAAGTTAATACATTCGAGTTTTTCTCATTATTTACAACGAGCTGGTTTATGCTGAAACCACTCCCGAATGATATTTTTGTCTTGTGTTTCTTCAAGAAGCCAGTGTCATGCGGTCCAACGGCGAATTTTTGTGCTCTACCCCCTCATTGTAAGGGATGTAATCGTCTGCAAAAAGACCAAATTCTGGCATTGGTACCATGTTACATGCAGTTTGGGATGATTACATTCACAAACAAGATGAAACATGAATTGGGTCCCAGTACTGAACCCCTTCGGGACTCCTCTTATTACCTGTCACCATGATGTTAAAACGAGGCTGATCTTTGGACAGCTGATTATTGCGGCTGTCCAAAAAAAGGAAGCTGAACTGATTACTTCCTCCCACGTAGGTAAGATAAAATCAAGAGTACGACACACCTCTAATGCAAAGTAGGTGGAGTTTTTTTTTACAAAATGTTGTGATTAACCATATCAAAGGCCTTGGTTAAATCGAAAAACAATCCCATAGCTGAATTGCCCGAGTTTAGAGCCTGTGTCAAAAAATGAATTAACAGAGTCAACTGCGTCAGAGGTTGATTTTCCTTTTATGATACCAAACTGGCTGGGAGAAAGAATACCATTCCTCCCCAGAAGATAACAATCTATCCAGAAATATTCTCTAAAATATTTTAGAAAAGGTTGTAACTAGTGAAATAGGCCTGATGTTAGTACAAAAGTTCATCGCTCCATTCTTGAGCAGAGGGTTAACTAGAGCGTTTTAGTGAAATTAGGACATTCACCCACAGAAAAAGATAAATTAATCAAATGAGCAAGTGGTGAATAAATCAAATCATGGATCTAAAAATAGATTATGGTAAGGTGTAACATGCAAAATATCCTTACTATTAATTAACAATGTATATGACAATTTAAACAGTAAATAATTGATATTAATGACTAGAACAAACAACAAAATGAATAAGTAATGAAAGATAAAGCTGAGTATGATCAAAAATAAAAGGATAGATGATATATATATATATATATATATATATATATATATAGTATTATAATATATATATATATTACGTATATATATATATATATGTACTGTTAAATTATATATTGTCATTTATATAATTTAATGTAAATAAAAGTCGTTTGACAGGTATTTGGTCTTCCGATCATATGTTAGTTTGCTTATTTAAACGCATTATGTGATAGATACGGCTAAATACAAAATAATTGAATCGGAAAAAGTAAGCGCTCTGTGGTGTAATGGTAGCACATTCACCCGGCAAGTGAGAGGTCCGGGTTCGACTCCGGCGGCAGCAAGTACTTTTTGTGATTCAATGTTTATTGAAATTGAATGAGGCTATTGCCATTTATATAATTTAATGTATATATATAAATAAATAAAATATATATATATATATATATATATATATATATATAATATATATATATAAACAATAATCAAAACCAACAGTGATAGTTGAGATAGAAATTCCATTCAGCAATATAAATTAATTCAAGCCACATAATACTTTTGCCTCTACAAGAATGTCCTGCGATTTTTATCTCGAATACCAGTACAATATTCATGGAAAAAGCAGACAATTTAAACATGACTGTTTCCAGATCTTTGAAATCGGGCTAACGTATACTGTGTGCGGCGGTGTTTCCTGAAGGCGCTGGATCGGTTAACCGATGGAGTCCTGAATTGGACCAGACGCAAAAAGTCAGGACAGTCAACCTTGCCTTGGAGATCCTTATGTAGTAGCACATTATCGGCAGAAAACTGCGGTCTACGAGAGGGTGGAGTCCCAGTTCTCGAGACGGGTCTTCAATATGAATTTGGTGGCAGGGCAACTCCTCTCTGACACCTACCACGCGGACAAATCTTCTTGTACAACCTTCATTTCCTCAATGGGGAATTTTCTAATGAGGATTCCACATTGGTGAGCCACATTCAAGTATTTGGGGCACTAAGGCACAGTACGAATTCTTTAAGGCAGCCTATGTCATTTAAATGACTTAAGAAGAGGAAAACAAATCAAAGAATTCTGTTTGCCTTAACGCAATTCTCTAGTACATGGTATTCAGGGCTCAATGAGGACGTCAATATGACGCCAAAAGGTACCACCTTAATTATTTATGAATTGGAAAAATTGTTTAAACACAATAAAAAAAAAAAAAACAAAAAAAAAAACAAAAAAAAAAAAAAAAAAAAAATTGTAAATTTGTTTTGTTTAATTGTTGTTGTATTTAGATAAAGTATTTAGCTTTTCACCTACCATCATTCCTTAAGAAGGAATGCGCTGTTTGGGTTGTTTTAGATATTATGTAGCTCCCAGGGAGAGTAAACAGTAATCTACAGATGGGAGACAGATTTTGCATAAAATAATTAAAACATTGCCTTTTAACCGTGAAAACTTTGAGCTGCACGATTGACAGCTGTTTTGTTTAAGAGAATGTCTAATTATTTTGTCATATTAAACGGAGTTTTTTTAGCTATATTATTTTAATGCTGTAAATAGGGTAAAACTAAGGACTGATTTTGGAGAATTGTTTATGTTGGGTGTGGCTTGTTCAGTGCAGTTTTAAATAGTACTATTTACATAACATATGGTATAATTAACGCAGTTTGTTTGTCTGAAAGGGAATTTGAAGGTCTAAGTTATTAATAATAAATTTCTGAAGTAGTGGCGAATCTGTTGTTTGTTGTAGAAAAATGGGCTCATCTCCTTTAAAAATATTTCAGGGCTATATTGAACTATATAACTGTGGAGTGATATTAGACGTTAAATCTAATCAAGACTGAACATTCACATAATTTTTAGGTATTCTAGTCGTTATAAAAATATCAAGCACATCGGAAAGTGCTCTATAGTCTGCAGGCTAATAAGTGGATTCATCTGTGGATTGGTAGGTCTAGTTATTTGCATTGACCTTTTAAGAAGTTGTCCTATTGACGATTGTTACTCGGGAATCCCACTATTGAGGTTTGTAGTTGTAATTTACTCCTGTTGTAAAATGCGTTCCCCAGATTACCGAAGAAATATTGAGATTGTGCTAATCAAATATTGGAGGGCAATGTACTGCTAATAATGTACAAGGGCAATTTGAACTCTCCAGCATAATACTGAAAGATTGTAAACAATTGTATTGTAGACAGAGTAGTTCATCATATTTGATAGCGTTTTTATAAAAATTACGCTTCCACCATGAGCAATATTATTGACCTGATAACGACTGCAATAAAGTATAAAGATTAGATTTTTAAAGAAGTTACTGTCTTTTAATGGGTTTCCGGTATCAAAAGTACATCAAATTATATAGATTAAGAAAGAGTGTTCGAATTTCTTTTTTATTTGTTTAGAAGAAACGTTAGCATTCCCTCACAAGGCCTATTATGAAAACAAGTGCCCACCCTACATTAATTGTGGAAAGGATAAATACTGCTGTTAGAAGGCTCATAACCTTATTTGTTGTTTTGGACATGGGCTGAGTTAAAATTTGTTCAAATTTTTAAAAGAAGATTGTTTCATATGATTTAAATCAAGTGAAGTAAAACCATGATATTATATTTGTTTTATTTAGGCCTACCCATGACCCCTTTACGAGCATGAGAGATACAAGGATTGAACTTGGCTCCTAAAATAGGCCCTTAACTAGCTACCGGGCCTAAAGAGTTAGTGGAAGAAACGGTTCCTGTTATCATATGCGCATTAGGTAGATAAATCCTTTAGCTTTTTAGATGAAGCTCGGAATAAAGTGTAGTTGCCTGCAAGCTCCCTGTGTAAAAACCTTTTCCATAAACCATTTGTATCTAGTATGGGGTAGTTTTTATCCCATTAACCGGATACACGTGAGAGTCGTGGTTTCCATTGTGTTCTTGTTATTATACTCAGCAGAGAAGTTGTCATGTTGGTGTGTTGAGCAAATTCAGCATAATCAATGCATTTTAATGTCTATGTATCACTTTTGTTCATTGACATTTAGTGTAATTTCCGGTCTTTATCTAAACGTGTATTATCTTTAATTTTGATATATCACTGTATTCATAACCAAATTAAAACCAACATGCTTATAAAAAATAAAACCGTTTATAAAGAGCTCATAAATAAATTGAGGTTTAATAAATTTCAGGAGCATATATGTTAGAATATAAATAAAGTTAAATTAAATTAACCCCTTGAATTAAAGTTCAGACACTTGAACATAAGTTGTAATGGAGGGGAATATTAATGAAAATGAGGAATAATAGGCTATCGGCCTCTAAATTGTTGTAGGAAAGTGGGTCGGATGGATCTATCGTTTGATCATTAATGGGGTTGTAAGCGTTACACCTTGTGGATCTCCAGCAGCCACACGTGGGTAGGAGATTATGGGATTGGTGAATTGGTCCGTGACCGTTGGGTGAACTAGTGGACGGTTGTTTACTCGTCGGTTGGTGGTGGTTGAGGGTGTGGAGTGTCAACGAGGACGAGAAAAGCAAGCAATACGAGCAATTTACACTTGTGCAGGTTGTAAAAATTGTGTTACGTATTTAATTTCCAATTTATTGTTCCTTTATTTTCTCAAATCGGATAAAGTTACTGTTTACATCAAACCCTTGTTAGGGTAACAGTTGGTTTATTTCTATTGAAAAAATGTATTTCATAGGGGTCATGAACTTGTCAAGGGTTTGTGTTGACTTTTATTGGAATAACAGGTAGGCCAGGAGTGAAACTAGAGGTTTGGAACATGATGTTTGTAAGATTTATGCGATACGAATAATGAGACATTATAAAAATATATTATTACATAAATTTATATTTTACAGCAGTGTGTTGCAGCAGGTTACTTTGTGTTTGTGGGAATAACGACCTATTGAAAGACTTGGTAAAACCTAGTGACCCAAACAAAAACAAAATTAATTTTCTTTGGACCTAGGGCTATGTTTTGGTGCAAGTAACCTTAGGTCTTAAGAGTTACTTTAAAAAAACTGCTGAGGTCAATTTTTCATTCTATTATGCTGAGCTGATTATTTTGGCTAGTGCAAGTTTATTCAAATAGACTTCAATTTTGGTGAAAAATAATAAATTATGCTATTTAACTCTTTTTCGTTGCTATACCGCATTTTGCAGTAGAATTTGCCAGCCCCCTTTAAAGCATGTTTGCAGTGTGCGTTAACCGTGTGTATCTTTTTTTATATTTTTACTATAGAGCCACTTTAATTTTTAAGGTTTGTTTGTTTTACTCAGCCTGTCACATTGTTAATTAAAAATACCAGACAATCATATTTTTATTTTGTAGCAACCAATTTTACGTTGTAGGCCTAGGCCTAAACAAAAAATATATATATGGTTAGTTTTAAAACTCTAAAACACTGATAATAAAATAGCGAAAATTTACTCTTCGCGAACATTTTTATCTGAACCCTCTAACTGCCCTTAGTAAATTTTCTTAAACACTAAAGCCGTCTTTATCCTAGTCTTGCAAACTATTTTTCTAAAATACAGTAAATAAATTATTTTTTACTGTCAAAACCTAACTGTATTTTGTGATCACTTTTACTCACAAATGTACAGTATTAATTACATTGATAATAGAAGTAACTAGGGTTTAAACTGTTTTCATTAAGAATTTGTTAATTTGAGTGGGGAATTGTTTTGACCCCCCCCCCCCCCCCCCCCCCCCCCCCCCCCCCCCTATTTATTATTTACATGTTAAAAAAGGGGAAAAACTGTATAGTTTTGTGTGATGAGGAGTTCTTTTGGTAAATAAATTAGGTTTTAACTGCAAAAACTGAAATAAA
>NW_025784476.1:0-27962 GCF_021130785.1 Homalodisca vitripennis
CGTTTTTAAGATTGATATGGACTGAGGGTCCACGCCTAAGGTTTGACGAGGGTGGCTGATCGTCACTTTTCTGCAGGGTATAGGACAGTTAGTCCACGCCGCCACCGGTGGACTAACGGTCCTACTTTCTCAAAACTGATCTGGCTGTGCATTAGTTTTTCTACCTGTTACTTATTCTTTTACTCTGGTCCAGTGATGCTTCCACTACATTCGCACAGCGTACTGCTAACGCAGGCAAAATATTCAACAAATAGTTTAATCAATGCTATCACATTTGGAAGTGGATTACTAATAGGGAATCTATTTAAACGAATTCCATATAGCATTATATTACTTATTCTGATTAATTTGGCATTGTCCTAATGACTCTTAAACATCTACAGTAAGATGTATTAGTTATGCTCTTATATTGGTCCATCGTTTGTATAATACTGTCTATACCAGTAGTCACTATTAATGGGTAAGACATTCTTAAGTTAGATAATGGCCGTAATAAAGCTGACTTCTATTTTATGTATATAAATTTCGTTTCATTTCTTTTTGCAGCTGTCTTATTGTAGTGTACTGAAAATTATTTAGCAGATATAGAGTTTAGATTTCGAAACATTACCATTCAAGTGCTGCAGTGTGAGTACGACGATTCCCTCTATCAAAACCCCTCGTCAAAAGAAACCCGTGAGTCGGAACAGTGAGACCAGGGCCCGGTACCGTGGAACCTACTGTCACCACCCCTTAAGAAGTAGGTATGAAATGCTTTCCGGGCGTGTTTATGACGTGGGGACCTACAGTCCGTTTTTACCGGCCCTTTAACCCTCCAAATGATAATACAGAAATACTCCCAAGAATGATTCCATGGTTTTGGTCTTTGCGCAGTTTTAAAAATATTATTATCGGATATTTTTTTTTTAATTTCTGCTACAATGCTGAATAATATCATTTTTTTTTTTTGTTAGATAACCAGGAAAGAAATTTTGGTACTAATTAAAATATTCATTTACTGTTTGTTTTTTTTTTTAATTGTCCATAAATTGAAAAATTGATGAACGTCTGTGCCGACGGTCAATTGTAACTAAGGCTTTAATGAGTAAATCCTCTCGGGTCGAAGTGACCGTAGTATGGCATGTTAGCAGACTCCATACTGGAAGAGGTCAATAATTCAAAATTCGTTGGGAATAACACCTCGATCGAGGTATCGGCACATGGAATCACGTTCTGCTTATTTATAGCCTCTGGCTTTTATGGTTTAAAGACGTGAGCCAAATAGTACAGTTGCTGGACTTTACCAGGACTTTACATTTTGGGATCAACTTATGCAATCAAATGTCTCTGAACTTCCTAATATAGTGGTCGAGAATATTACATTGGTATACTCGTTCCTGGAGGCCAGAGTAACTCTCCTGTGCGGGGCATAGGAGGTATAGGTGTATAGCGAACACTTGCTCTCACAGGCAGGTGTTCATTTTATCAGGTTACCAACATCCACTGGTAGAAAGAAATTCCAACAAGGTCACTTGACATTCGCCTAAAAAGCTTTTTATCAGTTCAGTATTTGATAACCTGAACGATGTTATTTGGCATACACCCGGATTGCACGCTAGGCTAAATTTGTATATTAACAACTGTTTCACTTTTATTGTAATGCAAATGGAAAGGAACATAAATTTAAATTTTACTAAATCTCGATGTGTCTTTTTTAATACATATGTTTGATGCCTAGCCTGCAAAGGAGGACCTAACCATTATGTTAACAGGGATTTTAAAGTATTTCGGATTAAAACAATTTGAAGATTTTTAGGGATTACTAATCTAAATTTGCCACTATAGGGAAACAAAACGATGAGCTGCCACAAAATCGAATCGTTAGTGAATTTATATCTAACTATTTTATCGGGCTTTCTGAAAATTTCTCAGAAAATATTAATTAACAAATGGTTTGATCATTTTCTCCTTTGGCTAGACACATTTAATGTAAACTTATTTTTTTCTAACTTAAAGAAAACACATTGGTGTTTTTGTATTTAACATTGGTGCTGAACATGTGTCTTCTGTATGCCACTTTTTTTTTTTTTTTTTACGCGCGTATTGATTAAAAGTACTTTAGTGCTTTATAACTGACCAACAATTCATTAATTAAACAATATGGCCACAATTTCCAACAGGACAGCTAGGTTGTACCCATGCGAAACATAATATGGGAATAAAAGTATCATAAGTTATTGAAAAGTAACCACGTCTTATAAATGTCATAAAATTCTATTTAAATATACCGTTTCCCAAATCAAACTGCACGATGTTCAAAAAATTGGTTGAACTAGTGGGACTAAGAAAATACTAGTAAGTAACTTTACCCACACCTGCTGAAGCAACACCAAAAAGAGATTGACTAAATTACCCACAATACAGAGATCACTGAAAAATCAAACACAAACAACTCGTGGACTGGATATGACACAGATGGTAGTCACGTAGATTAATGGCCGGTTTACACTAAGTATCTACGGAGGGTCGCTAGGTCACTTGGTACCAACATTTGTCGAAAGTACATCCACATCTGCCTCGTCCCTTTCCAAGTTCTACCGAGGGGCGATGGTCACTTGAGGTTACCAAAATGCGTTCGAAGGGACATCCACAATGTGCTCGTTCCCATTTGCAAAGTTATACCGAGGGCGTGGTCACTTGGTACCTCTAAATTCGTCGAAGGACATCCACACTGTGCTTGTCCATTTTGCAAGTTCTACGACGGCGCTTTTTTGGGTCACTTGGTACATAAATCGGCGAAGGGACATCCACACTGGCTCCGTCCCATTTGCAAGTTCTACGAGGGCGATTGGTCATTGGGTACAAAAATTTGTTCGAAGTACATCTCTACTGCTGTGTCCCATTTCCAAGTTTTACCGAGGGCGCTGAGTCACTTTGAGGTTACATAAATTCGCTCGAAGGTCCTCCACACTGTGACTCGTCCATTTGCAAGTTCTTACGAGGGCGCTGGTCACTGGTACATAAATTCGGTTCGAAGGACATACCACACTGTGCTCGTTCCATATGCAAAGTTCTACCAGGGCGCTGGTCACATGGTACATAAATTCGTTCGCAGGACATCCACACTGTGCTCGTCCATTTCCAAGTTTACCGATTGGGCGCTGGTCACTTCCGGTAATTAAATTCGTCGAAGGACAATACCACAACTGTGCTCGTACACTATTTGCAAGTTCTTACCGGTGGGCGCTGGTCACTTGGTTACATTAATTAGTTTAGAAGGACATTCCACACTGTTGCTCGTCCCATTTGCAAGTTTCTACGAGGGCGGCGCTGGTCCTTGGTACATAAATTCGTCGAAGGACAATCCACACTGTGCTCGTCCCATTTGCAAGTCTTCTACCGAGGGGCGCTGGTCACTTGGTACCATAAATTCGTCGAAGGGACATCCACCACGGTGCTCGTCCCATTTGCAAGTTCTACCCGAGGGCGCTGGTCAATTTGGTACATAAATTCGTCGAAAGGACATCCACACTGTGCTCGTTCCCTATTTGCAAAGTTATACCGAGGGACGGCTGGTAATTTTGGGAGTGGTACCAAAATTTGTCACAAGTACATTCACATCTCGTCCCATTTGCAAGTTTACTGAGGGGCGATGGTCACTTGGTAAAAATTCCGTCTTCGAAGGAAATCACTCTGTGCTCGTCCCATTTGCAAGTTTCTACCGAGGGCGTGGTCATTGGTACATAAATTAGTTTGAAGGACCATCCACACGGGTGCTGTGTCCACCATTTGCAAGTTCTACCGAGGACGCTGGTCACTCGGTACCAAAATTTGTCGAAGTACATCCACACTCCTCGTCCCAGTTGCAAGTTCTTACTGAGGGCGGCTGGTCACTTGGTACCAATATTCGTTCGAAGGACATCACACACGGTGCTCGTCCCTATTTGCAAAGTTCTACCGAGGGCGCTGGTCACTTGGTACCAAAATTCGTCGGAACGGACATCCACACTGTGCTCGTCCCATTTGCAAGTTCTACCGAGGGCGCTGGTCACTTGGTTACAAAAACTCGTCGAAGGACATCCAACACATCCTGTGCTCGTTCCCAATTTCCAAAACTTCTACCCGAGGGCGCTGGTCACTTGGTACAAAAAATTTGTCGATGAGTACATCCCACAATGCTCGTCCCATTTCCAAGTTCCTTACGAGGGCGTGGTCACTTTGGTTACATTAAATTCGTCGAAAGGGACCATCCACCATGTTGCTCGTCTCATTTGCAAGTTTTCTACGAGGACGCTGGTCACTTTGTTCCAAAATCCAAGTCGAGTGTTCCACTTATACTGTCCTCGGGCCATTTCCATAGCATTTTTATAAAGCATACACTTAGTAATACTGTCTGTGTCTTTCGCCCGATGTGTTGATCACTGTAAATAACTTGTATTTTCGTGCCAAAAATAAAGGACATCCTAAAATCAGGAAATTACTTTTCTTAACTTTATAAAATTAAAATTGAGGTTATAGCTAAAAGTTATGAATAACAAATTTTGAGGGAGTGATACATCGAAAACAATTGTTCACAGGCCTTAAAGCTCAAGATTACCCGTAGTACAGTTTTTCAAGATTATTCCATTTCAATTCATAAGTGGAATGAAATGTTTGGATGGGATATGTATAAATTAATTCTTTAATGTGTCTCACGCTGTCATTTGAATTTGAGGCCAATCGCACCATCTATTTGTTTATTCCTTGTCAATCCTGATATGAGTGTAGGTGACCTGTGTAGTCTTTGATACTTTATAAGGTTTACAGAGGATCATTAAATTAATAGCCCTGTAGTCAGAGAAATTTAAGGACCATTATAAATTTGAATTGAACTTTCTAACCAAGCCAGGGATTGGTTAAAATTTGGTCTGATTGGTGTTGGCCGAGAGAACAAACCCGATTGTCAGTTCCTACGCTGACTCTGCATGACAATATCGCCAGTTCAATCTAGAGTTATTCCCTTATGTATACTGGCTGGTAAAGTGGGCGCTTGGATTGAATGAGCAAAGTCTGCACGGGGCAGTCTTAATCAAACACTAAAAATCACATGCTATTCGACTCATACAATACATCAGCCATTCGACAGTTGACTCAGTCTATGAGGACTATAAAACCCACATCTAGACGAGGAAGAGGTGCTGCTCTATTATTAGCATCTCGATGCGAAACATTTTTGCGCAGTGCCAGCAAGCACCAAAAGGTCTTTCCGGAAAGGGTAAGGATAGCCGCAGGTCTCGTAAAGGGTCCCGGTTCGATTACTCCACCGATCTTATTGGCCCAACGACCCAAAATCATTACTTTAGTTTAAAATAAGAGGGTCGTTGGCCCAAACGATCAGAAGCGTGGTAATCGGGATCACTGATCTTGTTTCATTAAAGTAAAACATAACTAAAATGGGTCGTTGGCCCAACGAACCGTTATTTATCAATTTAAAAAACAGTAAATTTAACAATCAAGGTTCGGTTGGTCCAACGATCGCAAAAATTTACTTACAAAATACTAATAACGTATTATGGTTCGTTGGGCCCAACGACCCTATTGCAGTAACAAGTTGAAATTTGTAGAATGCAGGTTCGATTACACCACTGGTTCGTTGGGCCAACGACCCGTTTTATAATTTTATAGAGGGTTCTATTAGTCCACATGGGTCGTTGGCCCAACGACCCTATCAAATAAAACATTGCATTTCAAATGAAAAGGGTCGATTACTCCCATCTGACCGATTTAGTCCACGTATGGACAAGGGCAGGCGGTTACGGGCAGCCGCTACTTCCTGCACTGTTGGAATTTTAATACTTCATTATGGGCGTGAATACATTATGGATGAAATATATTTAAATATTATATAACTATAAATGTTATATTAATAAATATATATATTAATTAAATGCAGGTATGTAACGGTAACTTTGTACATTATTAATCTATTTTTGTCGGTAAAGAAAAAATTGTACATTGGTTTTAATATAAACGTATATTTTTAGTTATAATTTTCTTCTTACATCATTGACGTGACTAAACAAATATATGTTTATATAAACTTTGTTTAATTATAAACGGCAAAATCGTGATTTTAATGTTGTAATTTACAAGACTACATTTAGGTATCGATTTTTTATCATATAAACATATACATGTACACAGTAAAAGAACTGGCCAATTCTTCTTAAAAAAGCCAATGTATAATGTTCTGAAGCAATTTAAAACATTTTTCGTGTAATCTGGTACATTTCTTCAGATGGATATAAACTACATTTACAGTACAATATTAAGATGGTAACTATCAAGTCATTAAAAGCTTTAATTGAGAATATGTTGCCAACTTTAAAATAGAAACCTCTGAAGAAAGTAATGTTGATTGTTGTAATGGGATGTGGAGAGAAGGCATTAACATTATCCTATTAAAAAAACCGGGTATTTTCTATATCTATATGAGGATAATCTATAAACGTTAATGCACCATGTTAGACTCTTAGTTATAAGATAGAAATAGTGTAATTTGTGTGTAAATATATTAGAAATATAATTTTATTAAGTGTGATCGTCGCAAAAAAGAATTCAAATTTCATCATGCGAAAAAGAAATGATAACAACTGTGATAAGTACAGTACTACTAGAGGCTTTAATTTCCCATGAAGTTTCATATCAATTTATTCTTTTTGATGGGGTCTTCTTCAGTTTATTTCCAAGTTGAAACATGCCAAACTTGAATTGATGTATCCGTGACAAACCTTGTTTATAAATATATTAATAGTTTTAATGTGAAGTAAACGTTTTCTTTGGCGTCTTCTCATTGTTTAGCTATTGTACGCTGTGATGGTGGTGAGGGGAATTAGTGATAACTATCGACCGTGACGATGAAGTCGCAGTCATTTATACATGATGTTTTATTAAGTTTTTCGATGAGCCCTGTGGTTTACTTTTACAAGTTTAATTTACATAATAAGAAGATGGTAAACGGATTAGGGCTATCGGTTTACACGGCTCGGTGTCGTAAACCAACTGTTTTGGTCTAACCGTGGAAAGCTACCCTCCACCTACCAAGTATTTTTCCGGTTTAAGATCTGTGTGTTTAAGATAGTTCCCCACATAAAAAACCGATACATTGTAAGAATTTAAGTGGGGCATCGTTTCGGACGAGTGTAAAACTGCACAACACATCAAATATTATCAAATCATATAGCTCGTGTTTTAGTAAAATTTTAGGTTATTTTAACAACTATCGAGAAGTCTTCCATGAAATTTTTAAAACCTTCAACATTTGTGTACATTATTTACATTTACTCTATTATCATTGTCCAGTATGACTTAGACATTGAAGCAGTGGACCTTGTACAAAGGGGGGGGGGAAGGAGAAATTCTAATCGTGGGCCATTAGGCAAACTAGGGCGGCTTAACCGAGGACCGACAGCTTTAAGGGGTGGCTAAAAAAGGGGTGGGAAAACAATTACAAGAATGTGGTTATAAATTACTTTACAGATCTGACTGAGCCAAAACAATACATAAAAACAGGCTTGTGGATCACTGTTAAAATTCAACCTTTTATCATATCAAAACATTACTTAAAGTGTCAGCGTAAACCATAGGTAACATTGAATAATAGTACAATAAACCTTTGTAGTTACCCTCTGAATGTGAAATTGAAGACGGCAACCAGTTTTGAGTGTTGTGTTCGGAGTTGGTGCGTGATTGTTGGCCTCGAAAAGCTATATTTGTCGCCATTCGCTTCTATAAACCCCATTACTACTACTTGTCTAAACCTTTACTCAAGTCGGATGGAATTTGATCAGTCATTAGGCTAGTTTTTGAGGGTTTTTTATCGACTCATGTGTAATTTTTTTATTAGCGGTATCTAATGTTCGCTTTGATTAATGCGAGCATCCCGTAATGTAAGAGGACACGGCTAGTGGATTGCTGCCTGTCTCTTCCGAGGCTCTATATTTAACATGGAGCAAAAATTCAATGGAAAATAGGCACTTTGACTTGTCTCAAAACTTGATTTTCTCAATCTTTCATTCCACAAACACGAACTTTATAGTTGAAACGCCTGGGGGTTTTTGACTCTTCGGATTACAACTACAGTGAATGCATTTATATGGTCGATGTGGTATTTTGTTTTTCAGACTATAAATTAGCAATGTTTATCAAATTCCTTTATCTAGGTTTTTTTCATTGTTTAAAACAAATTACTATTAAAAATTCATCTTTTGAGCATCTAGTTTTGCTCTAAATGGTTATTTTTCAAATTATATGTGAAATTTTCACCTAAATAGAATGTAGAGAGAACATACTATCTTAAAGAACACCACTACTCTTGGTGTGTTTTTGATTTATATTTTAGGGTTGTCGGGCTCTTGAAATGTAGTAAAACGCTTGGAGGGAAGAGCGGTCAGCTGCAGGTTGCAAAGTATAAAAAACAATGGAAATATGTAATATAAAAAATATAATAATACATGGTCGCCTTATTTTCAGGATTTTTAGGACTGTAACGGTCCACGCCTAGTTTGACGAGGGTGGGACTGAGCGTCACTTTTTCTTGCAGGGGTAGGACAGTTAGTCCACGCTGATACCTGGTTGGACTAACTGTCCCTTCTTTTCAAAAAACTGACCTGGCCGATGCATTAGTTTTTTCTACCTCCTGGCACTTATTCTTCTATTCTGAGATCAGTGATGGGCTTCCCAACTACATCGCACAGCCGTACTGCTAAAGCAGTAAAATATTAAACAAACAGTTGTACTCAAGCTACCACATATCTATAACGGGTATTTATATCTTAACGTAATATCCATATTTCCATTATATTACTCTCTTGATTAATTTGGCCATTGTCCTAATGATAATCTTAATAAACCATCTACAGTAAGTTTGTATTAGATTATTCCTATATATTGGACCATCGTGTTGTATTAATACCTACGTATATACCAGTAGACACGTTACTCGTAGTACACGTTAATTGAGATGGATGGTTTTATTTGTTTTTATTAACATTTGTTCATAGTTAAAATAACAATTTAGTTTCTATATCTAATATATCATTTTTAAAATTGTAATCAAATTAAGTTAAATAGATAGGAAGAACAAAATATTTTATTACCTTTAAATAGTGGCTCTTGGCATATAATACCAAGACAGTAAACAAAACATCTATCCTACCACAGACATACTAACTTACATATTAGTTGACCTGATGTCGCCTAACGATTCGTTTGTTAATATCACTCAAAGACAGGAATTTCGATTTGAACGGCCTTTAAAAAATGTGTACTTAGTTTCATTCAAACTTCCAATTGCTATTCATCTCTATATCCCCGCTGCGAAAAAAATTTTAACGTTATTTCAAATAGTGATCCCGGAACGACAAGGAGATAACATTGTTTAATTACTTAGCAGTTTATAAGAACTTCGAACGCACCAAATTCTTAAATTTATTCTTTAAACCCTATTAGTTTTTATCTCCTTTTAAAATAAACCGTTTAAGCCGTTTAAAAGGGTTTATAAAATTTGGGGTTTAGTTAATAAAAAAAGCCCTAGTTAATGTTGCTTTATATTTCCTCGAAACAAGGTATTTTAACAAACAAACTTCTGAGAAAGCCTACATCTGTCAAAAGTCAAAAAATAAACTATGCGGTTTTTGTTAATAACTATATAACAGTTTATATTAGTACATTCCTTTGATGTCTGCATACAGTACTCAAACATGCATACTCAATATTTACTAAAGTGTATCAGTTTAAAAGTAGATTTGTAATAAAACTTTTAGTTTATCTTATCTAAATATTTGTCTTACTTGTGCTCAACAGTGTCGCAAAAAAATGTTTAAATAAAGGAAGTGTTGTTATTATAAAAGCTTACTCTATGCTTTACACGACCTAAATGTTAAGGTAATTTATGATTGTGCTACTATAAAAACAATGTTTACACAGGACAATTGACTAAAGTTTAACAGGCTTCTTATACTATTAATATAAATGTCTTGTTCTCTTTACCTGATTTTTTCTTGTAGCATTCTTACGATATTTTAATCGTTTGTTCTCCTAGTCGGAGCGAATAAACCATATTCCAATAAAGCCAAAGGGACCACTATAATGCGTTACAGACATTCTTAAGTTAGGAAATGGCGTAACTTAACCTGACTTTATTTTTTATGTATATCATTTTGTTTCATTCTTTTGGCAGCTTGTACTTATGCAGTGTACTGAAAACTATTTAGCAGATATAGAGTGTTAGATCTCGAAACCATCCATTCAAGTGCTGGCTAGTGTGAGTACGGAACGATACTTTTGTCAACCCCTCGACAAAAGAATACCGTGAGTCGGACAGTGGGGTCCCCAGGCCCGGGACCGCGGACCCACTGTCCACCCCTTAAGAAGTAGGTAAAGAAATGCTTCCCTGGCAGTTTATATGATGTGGAACCTACAGTCCGTTTACCCGTTTTTAAATTAATTTATAAATTCTTTAGAAAGTAATATGTCTTAAAAGGGCCATAATTTAATATAATAAACTTAATATTAATATAATTAATACCCGGAGCCCCAAAAAGCACTTAAGGAATTATATTCCTTGTGTAAATAAGTTGATAGTGATATATATTTCAAAATAAAAAAGCGCTAATATCATTTCATTTAATTTTCCATTACAAATTAGGCCAATGCGCTATTTTTGTTTTTTTTTCGTGTCGGTACTGATGCAGTTCAGTAACAATATAAAGATAAAACGCCTAAAATATAGGCACAGTTTGTCCCTCGAACCATTATAGAAATAAACTAAAAGTATTCTGTGTTGCATGAATAACCCATAACTCCATGAGACCTTGCTCCGGGTGTTGTTCGATGACAAAGTGGCTCAGTCGCAAAATTTGGTGGTGGTAAGTCCCGTATCGTGTGACTTATATCAAGTAAATAAATTATCTTCAAACTTGACAAAGGTTTTAAATCCTCCAGGGGCGATAAACACACAATCAATCACCCAGTTTATCGTGTTCCAGGAGGCGACCGCAGGGTGATAAGTTGTTTTATTGACTTGGTGATAAGTAGATTTTCTTTAAGAAGAGGAAGAGTGACTGAAGAGTCCTTGTCACGGCATCCAGACCACAAAAAATTATACTTCGTGCATCTTTTCAGCACGCATTGTTAGCGGAATATATCAGAAATAGAAGTTAAAAATATAACTTCACTTCTACAAGTAAGTTTTATTGAACGCTATAGACGCTTTGAAATTGTTTTAGGGGTTCCAAACACAAAGAAACGTTTAAAAATTTGATTAGTAAATAAATAAATTACTAATGTAGAATATCACTGGATGGAGTCTTTATATATTTATAAAAAATGATATGTAAATAATATAAGAACATACCACCACCTTTGTAATTCAAATTCGAGTAAAAACTTTTGTTTCACTATGAATATCGAACATTACTTTAATCTTTAATTTCATCTACGTAACTTTAACATAACTTTCTTATGAAAAACTAGGGCTTTGTCCCTTCCCAGGGATCATTAGCTTCTGATTGCGGAGTTATGAAATTATTTTCTATTTTTCACTTAGAAAGTAAACAATACACACTTTCAAAAATAGGTTTTCTCGAATAGTGCGTCATTATAGAGGAAAACCGAAAAAATAGCTATGAATTCTCGATAGGTTGTTTTTAAAAGATGAATTATTGTACATTGTTCTATAATTAAATATAGCATTGTAATAGCATAGCAGTAAGTTGAAATAAAATAGTGCACTATCTATAATTTCGGACTCATAGTTTAGGTTTTATCTTGTTATGATTTTTAGTGACCTGGCTGTCACTTGAGGAGCATAAAATAGGTTTTTCTCAGCATATTGCGTATTATAGAGGAAACGAAAAATAGCTATGAAATTCTCGAAGGTGTTTTACAAGATAGATATTGTACATAGTTTTTAAAAAATATAGCATGTAATAGGCATAGCAGACAATCGAAATAAAATAAGCACTTTCTATAATTTCGAACACATATTTTAGTATACTTTTATGATTTTATTGACCTGGCCTGTCACTTGAGGACATAAAACCTTTTCACGACTATTCTGGCATGATACTTCATACACACTTTGATTTTGCTAAGAAGCTTACAATTTATAAACTGTATGGGTATAGGCGACATTGAGTTCGACCTGACCTTGTAACATGCCACTCCATGGGGATGATATTGACTGAGGCATTAATTGAATATTTTACTTGACCCTTAGGGGTAACAATAACTCAACGAAAAAGTTTTCAAAAGAACAATTATAAATTGAAACGATTATAAATCATATGACGAAGTATTCTAACATGTGGCGCAGTGACACACTTACGATAGTAATTCAAAAGTTACATATTACCTAAGGGGATGCTGTTACGCGTTACTAGTGGTTAACTCCTGCACTGTTTGAATATGATCTCCACAATATTAGAAACCCATATTCATTACTTTGACCTAGGCAGGTTAACAATAATCTCAACGAAATAGTTTCAAAACAGATCATTTAAAATTAAACGATTATTACATTATGACCATTTCTAACATGTGGCGCAGTGACATACACATATCGATAGTATTCTAAATGTTTCATATTACTAAGGGATGCTGTTATCTTTCATTCACATGGTGACAAATGTGTGGTTAATTCCTTGGAAATTGTTTATATGATGCCAACATATATAGAAACCCATATTCATTAATATTAAATTTTAAAAATCTTAAATTTGGTGACAAATATTACGTTTTTTTTTTTTGGAAATTGATTCGTGCCAAGGTTATAAGCCCTACGAAAAAGATAATAATAGTGTACTCACAGAAGCAAAACATTAAATATTGATATATATCTTTTATAAAAAAAATCTATAAATATTACGTTTTTTTTTTAATTATTCGTAGGTTATAAGCCATAACGAAATATGATATTAATAGAAACCTCTTTTGTTGCTCACTGCTTAAGACAGAGGTTTGACTTCCAAATGTTCAATATAGTATGTTAAAATTCCAGCATTAAAACCTTCTTTTGTGCTACGCTTGTTATAGAATAGTTAAGATTGACTTCAAAAGTGTTCAATATCATGTATGTTCAAATTCCCACGAAATAGTACATTTGGTTAGCATTGGAATAGTGTAAAGTTGTCAAAATTCCATTATGAAAACGAAATCAGTTACATCCTTTTAACCGATTGCGCAACCATCTTTCTGTTTGTAGAGTTATGTCAGTTCTTTTAAACCGATTGCGCAACCAATCTTTTGTTTGACGAGTTTGTGTTTTGTGTCTCTCAGGCTTATAACTGTTTTGGCTTGAAAACGAACACCTTATATATAAAAAACATTAGCATAACGGGGGCGTGTTCATACTTTATATTATACTTATATGTATACATCTTACACTTTTTTTTGTTACACCAATATATAAAAAACATTAGCCTAACGGGGGTGTGCCACTACTTTTATTTACATACTTGTTTTACATAACACTTTTTTTGTATTTTAATTATACGATGTTCAGCGCTGGACCAATACAGTCCCATACGTGCTCTGCTGCTTTTAAAAATGAAAACAAATAATAAATAATTGGTTCCATCACTAATTTTCAGATTATCAATTTTAACTAGCGGACTTATATTATATTATACACGGACCATACAGTCCCCCTACTTGCTCTGCTGCTTTTAAAAATGACACAAATAATAATGAATTGGTTCCAATCAATAATTTACAGATTATAAATTCACAAAACCCACCTTCTATTTTGAAATTATTTACTCAAACTATTATCAGTAGTGTGGTCAGTGAGTAATCAAAATAATAATTTTGAAAAGATTAATCTTGAGTCTTGCTAACTTAATCGTATAAAAAGCTGAGCCTTCCAATTGTGGAAGTTTATTTAAACACAAAAAAAGTTCGCGCCGGAATGAACATCCAAATATCGTTGATAACGCGGCTTATCAGTAGTGATGGGTCAGTGAGATTATCAATATAATTTTGAAAAAGATAAATCTAGATCAAGACTAACATAAATATCGTATATAAAGCTGAGCCTCCAATTGTGAAGTTATTTAAACCCAAAAAAGTTCGCATGAACATCCAAATAATCCGTTGAATAACGCCGGCTGTGAGGTGGTTTCGGTGAAAAATCGCTTTTTAAATCGTCTGCCCTCGATAGTTGCCAGTCGCATGCTGGGGTTCTATTCTCAGGTTGTTGTGATATCGCCTTATAATTTTATCTTACCCCGGCCCCTCACTGTGCGCGCTGGTAGAGATCGATGTGGATACACAAGGTTTAAACGTAAGTGAACAGAAAATTCTCAGACTCGTATCAGAGCGAATTCAGTTATTCGCACTCTTCAAATAGAAACGATATCATATCAGTCACAGTTTTCTGTTCTATGTCTCGCGAATTTTTACGTAAATAAACTGTCGATTAGAACTGTCAATGCCCCGTTCTAAAATGTGACGTTTTAGAAATAACTCCTATTGTGACGACGACTAATTTGGCAATGTTTTTTGTGCGCTGAGGAAAAACAGATTTTTAATATCGGTGGATCCGCGAGATCCTTTATTCCACAGAGCCGTTGAACTCGAAACCGGTCTCTGATATCGTCTGCTCGTTTCTTCTTTCTTCAGTGTGTTGTTGTGCTGTGTTAAGCTGAGGTTCATGATTTGGCTTTAACAAATATCAAAATTAAAATATTAAATATATCAAACCAAAACAAATTTCGTTTCTTATATACTTAATAACATAAAATTATCATATAAAGTTAACCTGAAAGAAACATGTCACTAACTACGATAAACTATTAGCTGCTCCTAATCTGTACTACGCAACAAAAATTGTTAATTTTAGGAATAGCCGGATGCCATAAGCTTATGCGGCCTATAGGATGCAAAATATTACGTTTGCAACTAGGAAAGGTAGTGAAGGGTCTCGTAGGAACCGATATTGTGGAATAGGACACACTACTATCACTAAAACCCGCGATAACGCTATAAACGGCCTGCTAACCTATCCTTACGCACCGAATTATTAATCTTAGGAAGAGGATAACAACTTATAGCGGGACTTTTATATAGGATGCAAAATATACGTTTGCAGGACTAGGAAAGGTAGTGACAGGGTGAGTAGAACCATATATTTAAGTAGATACGCTACTATCACTAACCCATCGATAACCTATAAACGGCTGCGCTAACCTATCCCTACGCACCGAATTTATTAATCTTAGGAATAGGATAACAAAGCTTATTACGGCTTATTAGATGCAAAAATATACGTTTGCAAACTAGGAAAAGGGCTAGTGAAGGGGTAGTAGAAACCTATAATTTAATAGATACACTACTATGCACTAACTGCGAATAACCTATAAACGGCTGCTAACCTATTTCCTACGCAACCGAAATTATATTAATCTTAGGGAATAGGATAACAAGCTCTATACGGCTTATAGGATTGCAAAATAGTAACGTTTTGACAAGAACTTTATGAAAGGCAGTGGAAGGGTTAAGTAGAACCTATATTTAAATAGATACACTACTATCACTAACGGCGATAACCTATAAACGGCTGCTAACCTATGCCTACGCACCGAATTATTAATCTTAGGAAATAGGATAACAAAGCTTATACGGCTTATAAGGATGCAAAATAAACGTTTTGCAGACTAAGGAAAGTTAGATGAAGGTAGTAGAAGACCTATATTTAATAGATACACAACTAACACTACACGCGATAACCTATAAACGGCATGCTAACCTATCCCTACGCACCGAATTATTTAAATCTTAGGAATAGGATAACAAGCATATACGGCCTTTATAGGATGCAAAATATACGTTTTGCAAACTAGGAAAAGTAAGTGAAGGGGTAGTAGAAACCTATATTTAATAGATACACTACTAATCACTAACTCGCGATTAACCTAATAACGGCTGCTAACCTATCCTACGCACCGAATTATTAAATTTTAGGAATAGGAATAACAAGCTTATACGGCTTATAGGAATTGCAAGATATTACGTTTGCAAAACTAGGAGGGAAAGGTAGTGAAGGGAGTAGAACCTATATTTAATAGATACGTACTATAACTAACCGCGATAAACCTAATAAACGGCTGCTAACCTTATCACTACGCACCGAATTTTTTAAATTTACTTAACGAATTACAAATCGTGGTGACTCACCCAAATATACCGATTATATTGGCGAAATAGCGTAATTCTCCGTACCAGGCTCCTCTCCTCGGACTCGTACTTGAACCCACGACGTCCGCAAAGCAAACTCGCTCTCCTCGAATCGACCTTCACAAAACGAAGTTCCAGCAGGCACACTCTCTCCTCGTAATCGAACTTCACACCACGACGTCCGCAGGGCAAACTCCTCTGTCCCTTGTCGGGTCCGGCTGTAATAAGTAGACCGCCCAGCCGGTCATGCGAGAAGAAAAAGAAAACGCGTTTTTTCGTCAGTCTGTCGGCATAACGCTTGCAAGCGGCTTACATCGGAGCTCCGGGCTAACTGCACTGCCCCGAGTAGAGAGGGTTACCTAATCCTCAAATTAACTCCTTCTAAATGGAAGGACTACGACGACGACGGCCTATTCGACGAAAATAAAGTCGACACACATCTACTCGTCAAAATAAACGTTTTCTCATTTAAGAAACAAAAATAAAAAGGGGATATAAATTTAAACCCCTTTAACACCCTCCACTTACTTCCTGGAAGAAAATAAAAAACTGAAAAAGAAAATGACCTCTGAAGTCGGGATTAAACGAAACAAAATAAAAACTTGCCACTTCTCAATAGAGTTGGAACGTAAAATAATAAAGGCAAACTAAAAATAGTTTACACTGTCGTTCTCCCATTAACGAATTCCCCTACGCCCTGTAGGAGAATAATAAGGGTAGAATTCTTCCAAAAACCGGTCCGCAATCTTTCCCATTTTCCTTTTTCTTCGGGAATGACGGAGCTAGACCCAATTTCCGTACATTGACTCTCTATCCGTGACGTATCCGGTATTTGGATTTTCTTGGTACGGCTTCTTATTATGACATATTTCTTTTAAGTCTTTTGACGTGTAGCTCGTAAGCCAACATTCCCTTTTTTCGACACACAGGAAGGCAATAGATGTTTGATCCGAACTTTTCTACAATTTTTAAAAGGCCCGTCGTATTTCGCCGCTAGCTTCGAAGGCGAACAAGAAGTCCCAATCGCCGAACGACGAGATGGTGTTTTTTTCAGCCACACCAACTCCCCCACCAACTCGGAAAGTTTTCCTCTCTCCCGCCTTAGGTTGTAATACTTTTGCCGTGAGATCGACTCGCTCTTTCTAAATTATCGAATGGCATTGCTTGTACAGTTTTCGCGAAAGCTTCTAATCTTTTCCCGGTTCGTATCTGTCAACATGAGACTCGGAAGGTCCAATCTTGCCCATTACTGTACTCTCTAGATGGGGCCCATGGATTGCATTCGGTAACCGCAGATTCCCGTCCAAAATTTAATAAAGCTGGAGTAAATCCCGTAGGAATCAAGTACGGCGGCGGTTGTTTCATGGCGTACCTGAATTCGATTCAAGATGTATGTCCCAAAAGCCGATTGATCTTCTTTGGACGTACTGTGCGATCATCGTCTTTTAGGACTCGATTCGCCCGCTCCACCGGATTCTCTTGAGGCGTGTAGGGTGCTGTCATTTGATGAGTTCTGATTCCTCCAACTCCTCAGTAAATTAACGCCATAGCTTGGCCGTTAAACTGCGATCCATTATCGGTGATTGGTTGACCCTCTGGTGCGCCGAAGCGAAAAAGCACCAATAATTTTGAAATGCGTTCCCACCACATTCCGTCGCGGTCACTGATTTTTATACGAACACAGTTTCTAGCCCATTATGTCGTGAAGAATATCCTGTTCGGTCACTAGGATAAACCTCGCACCTCACTTCGTGAACGTGGCAAGGGTCCTATTATATCGGCTGTGACCATATATACCATGGACCCAGTTTGGTCTCCGAAAGTACAATCTTTCCTTGCTGGTTTCCGTTTGTTCAACCTTGTGCGGCCTGACAAAGACTTGACATTCTTCTTAACATATATTCTTTCACATCTGTGAGCAATCCCGGGGCCAAATAATACCTTCTTGGGTACTCGCTTTTGCTGTCTTTCTTATTCCAAGATGGGGCCCCGGCCAGTTTCGCGATCGTGGATTTTCATTCAACCACAGCATTCTCGACTTGTCTTTTGGCACAACACAGTTTCCAATTTAGAGAGTCGTCTCGAACCTATTTCGCCCTATCCTCGGGGCGGCTTATACTTCATAAGGTTTCCCCCCCCCCCCCCCCCCCCCCCCCCCCCCCCCCCCTCTTCCTCCGGCAATACCTTATAAGTTATCGGCACGTGTTCGGGCTTGGAGGATAACTCTAGCGAACATTTTGTGAGTACCAATCTCGCTTTAAAATCCGATTCCTTTTCCAAAACTCCTGCACTAGAGCATAAATCTGAAGGCGCTGTTTGCAACCTTCTACGGGGGTAGCGAGGACAGAGCATCTGCCACTCTGTTTTATGTTACCCTTTCCCGGGTATATATGAATCTTCAAAAATCGTTCTGGCTGAAGTTCTTAGCACCCACGCGAGCTAAGTACGTCCCCGTCGGCCTGCTTGAATATTCATCAGCCATTTGAGGAGGCCTGATTTGATCGGATAACGGCGATAAAATTATGTACCCCTCCAGATATGGCCTAAATTTTCTTTACCGCCCATACTAACGCGCCAAACATTCCTTTTTCAGTAACGGTGAACTTTTTCTCACCGTCCGGTCAACAATCGGCTAGCAAATGACTATAACGCTGACGTTTCTCTCTTATCGATTTTCTGAGGTCAATGCTGCACCGCCAGTCGCAAATCATTCGAAGCAGTCTAACTTCTAGCCAAAACTTTGTTGTAAAGATCGGGACACGCTAGTATTGGTGTATCGCGACAAGCTTATCTTTAAGCTCGAGAGAAAACGCCAACTCTGTTGTTCGTCCGTCCAATCCCAATATTTCACTTTTCTTTAAAAGTTTGGTTTAGAGGTCCTAGTTGATTTTGGCGAAATTCTCCACAAATCTTCTATACCAAGAAGCGAGTCCTAGGAAGCTTCTCAAGAGAGCGAAGCGTGGAAGTAGGAGTGGGGAACTCTCGGATGGCTCGTGTACCTTTTCTGGGTCTGTACGAATTACCGTCTTTATTTTACAAACGTGGCCTAAAATTATTTTTAATTCTCGTTTTGCAAGAATTGACATTTCATCGGCATTTGGTTTCAGGGACCAGCGCCTAGCGTAGCCTATTGAAGGACATCACTTGAGGAGCGTTAAAGATGTTCTTCAAACGTGTCTACTGACAATAATTAGGTCATCTAAATAAGCCCGAAATGCTTTTGGCTCTAGCTCGGGACCTATTAGATCTTGGTCTAGTAATCGTTTGGAACGTTTTGACTCCAGCCAGAAATGCAATCCAAACGGGCATTACCCGAAAATGGTACAGGCCCTTGCAAGGTACAGGTGATGAATAAGCAGTGTAAGAGTGTGAAGAGGTTTGCTTTCTTGCGAAAGGGGGTACCTGCCAATATCCTTGTTTCAAATCGATGGTAGAGATGAAGGAGGCTTCTCTCAATTTTCTCCCCAAAATCGAATTTATATTTGGGGCAACGGGGTACGCGTCTTTCTCGCTGACGCCATTTAATTTTCTAAAATCTATGCAGATAAGAAACGATATTTCCCACTGGGTTTCTTCACGAGCACTATCGGAGAGAACTCCACGGGCTCGACGATTGGTTCTATAGACTCCATCTTGTAACATCTTATCAACTTCCTCGTTAATGATCTGTTTGCATCGCGGATTTCTAGGATAGTAACCGTTGTTTTTATTCGGTTCGTTCTTGCTGAGTTTGATTCGATGTCTGCCAAACCAAAGTTGTATTTTTTTCTCCGAGTCAGTGGACTCGGAATTTAGGAAAGCTCTTCCTGGAAAAAAAAATTCGGTTCAATATGTGTCTCACTCTTCGGCATCTAGTGAACTAACCTCCTATCTGGTTACCTCTGTCGCTATTCATACAGCTGACGTCGGTCACACGACACGCCCGCAGTTAAACTGATACCAAATTTAATGGTCGGATCCAGGTCCATGCGCCAGGAATGATCGGGGCAGTCAGCGACGGTAAATCACGCAGTTTGCTACGGTCCAGCTCGTGATCGGTGATTTCTGCATTTAAAGCGATATATGCTCGAGGACGGGGGACACTTGAGTTATTGTCGGGTAGTGAGATCTTTGTAGAAAATTGTTTCCTCGCAGGTAGAACGCCTACTTTCCGCCAGGAAATCGGCCTACCTCTTCATTAATGAGTGACGCCACTGCTGCACCGGTATCAAGTCTCACGCTATTGAAGTTCTTCCTTCCTGTAAATCTCCACGTTCGTGGTAAGCGGTTCTTGGGTCATCAATATCGATTCGATTGTTCATGGCCACAAAAAATTTTTAATTTTGTCGAGCCATTCAGTTCCATTCTTTTTGGGGTAGTCAGTTTTGACTTCGGGTTTGGACTACGGTGGACCCCCCAACTCCGAAGTCCTCGCTTCGTTTCCCGATTGCCTACAATGTCACATGAATGGTCGTTTTAACACCTGCCTTCTTACCAGTTTAAAACATTTCAAATTCCTTGGCTTTTCTACCAATTTCGTATAGAGATGTGCCTGGTATTTTCGCAGTTTCCAACAGTACTATCCCCTCGTATACTATTAGGCTTTGACGGGTTATTTTGGTCGGCCACAAGTTTGCATGTGTGTAGAAAAATGGGCTCTGCTGATCGGATGGACGGTTCAATTGAAAGATACTTTTCCGGTTGCTCGCTGTCGGATGGCCTGGTTTGGCGCAGTTTCAAGTTTAAATCCTGAGTTTCCCGTTCTGGGATGTGCAGTCCAGACACCGGCATATGCTTTGAAAACTTTCCTTTCATGTTGCTGAGATCTACCTTTGCTTTGAAATGCTGTTTCCGGGAAAAAAACTAGCGCTTGAGCAGGACTCGGTGGAGGGCGATAATTTAAGTTTTTTCTCGTAGACAAGTTTCATACTCATCAGCAACCTGTCATTAGAATCCGGCTAAAAGTTCACGAAATCTCTCCTTTCGGAACATACATTTTATACGTCGGGTGCGTTATTTATTGTAGATTTGTCTCTCTAACTTCTCAGTCAACTCCGAAAATCCTCCTCTTCTTCTGATGAGAGTAGACAGAGCAACAACGTATTGTTTTTAAAACATGTTCTCCATTACGCCTTGGTTTCGTCGGGTTTTCGAATTTTCATCAGTCCAAGAGGAACGATAGTACCCCCGGTTGGCAGGTACGCTGTAATCTGAAAGTCTCGAAGATAAATCTACAAAGTTTTGCCCAAATATCTCGATTATTTTCTGTTTACCACACCAAAGTGCACTCTCTTTTAAGCAGTTCAAGGTAGAGCTTTTAGGCATTCGAATCTTGTTGGACATTCATAAGCATCCATCAATTCGCTGTAGTCGTTTCTAAGAAACGATATGGGCGTCTCAGATATCTCTCCTGCCATCAAAACGAAGATTTCCATTTGGCGCACCATGATTGCACAATGTAGCGGTGGTCTGAAATGCTGTGTGATGGGTTACTCTCGAAACCAGACGCCATGGGTTCCTGACCGCTGTTATTAAGTGAACTCGTTAATTACCGTCGTGGTAGCGAGTTTGATGGGTGTATCGTTCCGGGATGCCATCACTATTATAATCTCTGAATTCTGGCCCAAACTCTCTCGGGGTTGTTTGTTGTCCGAAAGTAGCTGCTCTAGTCGCAACGGAGGTTGGGACTGTGTGTCGCTAACAGCTGCCTGACATGATTCGCTTAACTTTCTTCAAACGTAGCCGGTAGGCGGGAGACCAAGCATTCTCTCTAATGAACATCCCATCTCTGTTCCTGTCTTCGATTGCACATTTTCGTTATTTGGGAGGAGTTTCGCCGCTTCGTTGCTCGGCTCACCACCTTCCATATTCCGTAGGAGCAAAATCCCAGGGAGGAAGGGCTCTTCGTAATTCCCACCTCGTGCTAATCGCACTAATTCTGCTCGCAACTGTTTGGCTATTTCCGTCATTCGGGGTACTGCCATATCTATTAAGTTCAGCTTGTAGCTGCGGTTTTTGGTGGAGCTTATAAACCCAGCTGACCCTTGCAATCCAAGTCGGTTGGATATATTGCCGTCGTCGGCGCTTGGGAAGTTACCATAAGTACTGAAGGATTTATTGGATGTCCTGTTTGAACGGTCATTTGGTATTTACTCCCAGTAGAAGTAGACGTCGTAGGCGGAGGCTTCGTTGTTTTTTGATCTGTTTTTTCTTTGTATCGTTGTAGTTCCCGCTTTCTTCCTCCATTAAATATACATCCCAAAACATACGTTTCCATCCAAAGAAGGGTTTTAGAATGGTTCTCTCAGAAACCTTAAAATGTATAGATCCATTTTCAATAGTTATTCGCAGTAAGTTGTGTGTATTTTTAAGTTGTCTCTGGTCGATATCACTTAGTATTTTTGTCTTTCGAATTTCTATTCTTTTCAGTCCCCTGTTCGGGCGGCCATTTTATGTGAGGAGGTTGGTTTCAGGTGAATCGCTTTTTTTATCGTCATGCCTGCTGATAGTTGCAGTCAGTGCTGGGTTCGTATTCCAGGGTTGTGATTATCGCCTTATAATTTAATTATCTAACCCGCGCCCTCACTGTGCGCTGGTGGTGAGATCGATGTGATACACAAGGTTTTTAAGCGTAAGTGAACAGAAAAATCTCAAGACTCGTTTCAGAGCGAATTCAGTTTATTCGCACTCTTCTAATAGAAACGATATTCAATCACAGTTTTCTGTTCTATGTGTCTCGCGATTTTAACGTAAATAAATGTCGATTTAGAACTTGTCAATGCCCCGTTCTAAAATGTGACGTTTTTAGAAATAACTCCTATTGTGACGACGACTATTTGGGCAATTTTTTATGTGCGCGAGAAAACAGATTTTATAATATCGGGTGGTCCGCTGAGATCGTTTATTCCACAGCCGTTTGACATCCGAACCGGTCTCTGTATCGTCTGACTCGTTTCTTCTTTCTTCAGTGGTTTGTTGTGCTGTGTTAAGCTCGAGGTTATTGATTATGCCTTTACAAATATCAAAATAAATATTAAATATATCAAACAAACAAATTCGGTTTCTTTATACTAATAACAAAAAAATTTATCATATATAAGTTAACCTCTGAAAGAAACATGTCACTAACAACGAATAAACTATTAGCTGCTCCTAATCTGTGTACTACGCAAGCAAATTTGTTTAATTTTAGGAATAGGATGCCAAGCTTTATGCGGCCTATAGGATTGCAAAAATATTACGTTTGCAAACATAGGGAAAGGTTAGTGATAAGGGTCGTAGTAGACCTATAGTGAAATAGACACACTACTATCACAACCGCGAAACCCTATAAACGGCTGCTAAGCCAATCCTACGCACCCGAATTATTAATCTTAGGAAGAGGATACAAGCTATACGACTTATAGAAGCAAAATATACGTTTGCAGACTAGGAAGGTAGTGAATGTAGTAAACCTATATTTAATAGATACCTACTATCACTAAACCCGCGATAAACCTTATAAACGGCTGCTAACGCTATCCTACGCACCGGAATTATTAATCTTAGGAATAGGATAACAAGCTTATCCGGCTTATAGGATGCAAAATATACGTTGTGCAGGGACTAGGAAAGGTAGGCCTTAAGTGAAGGAAAGGTAAGTAGAACCTATATTTTAATAGATACACTCACTAATCACTAAACTGCGATAACCTATTAAAACGAGCTGCTAAACTATCCTTTTACGCACCGAATTATTAATCTTTAGGAATAGGATAACAATGCTTATTACGGCTTTAATAGGATGCAAAATTATACGTTTGCAGAACTAGGAAAGGTAATGTGAAAGAAGTGAGGGTAGTAGAACCTATATTTAAATAGATACACTACTATCACTAAACTGCGATAACCTATAAAACGGCTAGGCTTGCTAACCCTAACCTAACGCACCGTAAATTATTATCTTAGGAATAGGATAACAAAGCCTTATACGGTTATAGGATGCAAAAATATTACGTTTGCAGACTAGGAAAGGTAGTGAAGGGTAGTAGAACCTATATTTAAAAGATACGCTACATATCACTAACCGCGAGATAACCTGATAAAACGGCCTGCTGCTAACCTATCCTACGCACTCGAATTATTAATCTTTAGGAATAGGATAACAAGCTTTATAGGCGGTTTATAGGATTGCAAAATATACGTTTTCGGCAAAACAAGAGAAAGGTGTACGTGAAGGGTAGTAGAACCTATATTTAATAGATTACGCTACACTATCACTAAACCGCGATAACCTATAAACGGCTGCAACCTATCCTACTACCCAATATTAATCTTTGGGAAAAGGATACCAAGCTTATACGGCTTATAGGATGCAAAATATACTTTGCAGATAGGGAAAAGGTAGTGAAAGGGTAGTAAACCTATATTTTAAAAGATACGCACTATCCTAACCGCGATAACCATAAACGGCGCTAACCATCCTACCCCCGAATTTTAATCTTAGGAAAAGGATAACCCCTTATAGGCTTATAGGATGCAAAAAATAATTTCAAAATAGGAAAAGTAGTGAAGGGTAAGAACCCATATTTAATAGATACAACTATCACAACCGCGATATCCTATAAATGGCTGCTAACCTACCTAGCACCGAATTTTAATTTTAGGAATAGGAAACAACTTATAGGATGCAAAATATACGTTTTTCAAACTAGTAAAGGTAGTGAAAAGGGGATAGAACCTATATTAAAAAGATTTTCACTACATCCTAACGCGATAAAATAAAACCGCTGCTAACCTATCCCACGCCCGAAATTTTTTAAAAATTTTCTTAACTTTTCAAATCGTGGTGACTCACCAAATATACGATATTGGCGAATGCGTATTCTCCTCCAGGCTCCTCTCCTCGACTCACTTGACACCCGACGTCCGCAAAAACTCCTCTCCTCGAACACTTCCACAAGAAGTCAGCAGGCACACTTTCCCCCTGAATCAAAATTTACACCCCGACCCGCAGGCAAATCTCTGTCCCTTGTCGGGTCGGCTGTATAAGTAAAACCCCAGCCGGTCAGCGCGAAAACCTTTTTTGTCAGTCTGTCGGCATACCTGCACGGTACATCGGAGCTCCGGCTACTGCACTGCCCGAGTAGAGAGTTACCTAACCCAAATTAACTCCTTTAATGGAAGGACTTTCGACGACACGACTATCGACGAAAATAAATGACACATCTACTCGTCAAAAAAACGTTTTTCTATTTAAAAACAAAAAAAAAAAAGGTATAAATTTTTAACCCTTTCAAACTATGTTTTTAACTATTCTATACAAAAAAAAATACTTTAGGTCATTGCATTTTTATAAAAAAAAAAAACTTTTTTGTGGTCACTACCTTTTGTATTTTGTAGGCGGAATTAAACCCATAGTATAATCTATTCAAAAAAGTCTAATATTTCCACCCCATTTCCCGCAAAACTGAAATTTCACATAAAGTTACAAAACAACCTAAAAACAAAGTATCATTTGAAAGTTCACATATGTTTTCCTGTAAAAAAAAGAGAGAAACAATTAAAATCTACAACATATTTTGCAAAAGAAAAGTAAATTACCCTTTAATTAAAATTTTTAAAAATTTCATTTTTAAAATTTTCATATTCAATTAATTGATATGAAAAAATTTTTAATTTAGGGTTAAATAGTCCCTTGGCCGGTTTGCTCTAATAAATTTAAAAAAAAACTTACCTGAACACTTTTCAAATTAAACAGTTTATGTAACCCAATTTTTTTGAAGAAGGGAGTTAAGGTTAGCCCTATCTCTGAGGCTTGGCTTTTAAAAATGGTTAATTTAAAACAGTATCATAAGAGGTACTTGTCTCAAATTCCTAATTGTTTCCCCTGTAGAAACAAGATCGTTTTCTAAAATTTTAAATGAATTTTTTATGAAACATAAAATTAAGGGTTTTCTTCGATTTCCCTATTCTTCTTATAAAAAAGTCAAAATTGAATATTTAAATTTTTGTTTTGTTTAACCCCCGTTCAGACAAAGCTTTTTCCGATCTATTTTATGTGCCAAGAAATTTTCAAAAAAATGGCAAAAAAACCACATTGGTTTTTTAACATTAAAAAGCATAATATAACGAGAAAAGAAAAGTAGGCTTGGAAACTTGCAAAAAAATATTTCAATACGTTTTTAAAATTTTTCTCCGCTTAACCCAAAGGGGTACCCAAAAAAAAATTAAAATTTACCTTAAAAATTAAGCAAACGTGCGCTCGATGGGGACACTATGTCTGAGGTATTTATTTAAGCGCGGGATCAGATTTAACAAACCATCAAAAATGCAAAACAATAAAAAACGCAATAAAGAAAGCATAGCAATGTTTACCCTTTCGGGTAACGACAGCAGTTTGACGATCACGTGTCCCCAATGGGGTACATCGTTGTGAACGTGTTAAATGGGCGTCATTTTCTGTCGGTCGATAAGTTTACATTTAAACTTTAAAATGTTTAAATTTTTGATTAAAACTAACTTAAAGAAAAGGTAAAAGAGGTGGTTTTTAATAGACATACACACTTACAGTGAGGACTTAAAAATTTTTGCAAGGGAAAAGGGAACATGAAAATGTTCTCAGGCCACTCGCACACGCCGACATGTGCACTGGGCTCCCCAGTCCTTCTTCTGTGGCTTGGATGGTAACAGGGGGGAGGACTCCACAACTTCACTGCGGGATGGCCTTGGGAGTCCCTTCCAGCCAACAACCCGGGAGGCTTCAGTACGGCTCTGCTGCTTCTGTCACGGTTCCCTATGAGCCGGTAAGTCGTCTTTTTCTTAAAACTTGATCTATTTGTCCACGTTATAAAAAAGGTTTTGCAGGTAATGAAATTAAGGGATAATCCTTTGATGCAAAAATGCTGTATATTTACAGCAATATGTTTTTTAATAATTACATAAGTTTACTAATACTCGAGCACAATCCTGATTTTTTTTTGGATGAATGATCAACTGTGCTAATCATAAAGCCTATAAATTTAAGATCTATTATGACTGATTGCAAAGATTTTATATGAAAACACAGGAACACGGCCAAAACAGTTAATTTCCCTTTGAGCTGATGCAGTAATAAAGAAACCCGGATTTTCTTCTCTCATCTTCATTTATTTTATCTTTAATTTTTAATTTAAATTTAAAATTTTATAGTCAAAAATCCATAAAATCCAAATATCCAACAATCCATTGGTCAAAGTTAAATTTTTAAAGAATTTTCCCGTTTTCTTGTTCTTTTTTTAACAATCAAGGTTTTTTTAACACAAAATTTTTCTGTATTGTGTTTGTTTTTTGGGCCCCTGAGCGGTATTCACAATTATTTCTTTTAGATTTGTATTATTATTTTTATGTATTTGGAAGTAGTAAAAAAAAATTTTAAATGAAATGTAGTTTTGGCTCTTTGCAAAATTTTTGTAGTCATTTTTTAATTGGAAAATTATTTATAAGCCTTTTTTGTCACTCTCCTGGGCATAGTCAAAAACAACTGAAAAAAAAAGTTTTGTATCAATAATATAAAGAAAAAAGGAGCCCAATTTAAAGGGTTTTGAAAAACAAATTTGATAAAGAAAAGTGCAGATTAAGGGCAATGATACATGGGGGAATAATGATCAATGAGTTGGATATTTTTGTTCAATACATTTTTTTTAAATGTGATAGTTTTTTTAAAAAATTTTACATAGCACAAAAAAAAAAATGAATTTTTGTTCCTTGGGTTTTTGTGCCCCAAATAAATATTCAACGTACATTTTTGGTATTTAAATTGCTTTTAACAT
>NW_025784477.1:0-22965 GCF_021130785.1 Homalodisca vitripennis
GAAGTGGATCTTTGACAAAAGTAATGCAGTACTCAGCAGCAGCTCTTGTTAACTTCAAATTATGCTTCTGAAATCGTTGAAGTATTATCTGAGTGTAGTTTAAGCACTCTATACAGTTGTTTTAAGTTGAGGAGAACTTTTAACTTTAATAATGCTCACTTATAAAGAATTTAATTTTTTTTGTTCCAAAACGCTAATCTTATCGATTATAGTGTTAAATTTCTTTATTGTTTTATTTCTGCTTCTGTTCAAGCTACATATAGTCACTAATAAGATTTGATTATAGACAGCTGCTAAGTTTTCATTGAGGTTGAACTGACAGGGTAATAAACTCCTCAAAAGAATTTATTAAGACAATTTTTATTTATTTAAAAAAGAAACAATTATACCTCAATTAAAATTAATGTGAATAAACATAACAGTAAAGTTAAATGGATTCACTGGCAATACGTACCGGTATGTGGAGTGGAAGGAAAGAATTAATAGCCAAACCGGAATCTAAATAATACAATCGAATAGCTTTATATTTTTATATTACTTTCTCAACATTGAATACACAAACGCACATGAAGTCGTCTTTATCTACATTAGACACCAGTCAGGCAAATCATAATAATATATTAGACTAATATTGTTGTACAGTCATGAACACTGAACACGTTACTTTAGGTTCTCGCAATGTGTATGTAAACATTAAATAGCTTTCGTGTTAACGAACATCATTCAATACCATGAAACCTTAATACGAGTCTATTACAAACTTCCTTACGGTTACCTGAGTGAAATCGCGATATTGTAATATTTTAGAGATTTTTTAAAGATACTCTTTGGAAACCAATACTGAGCGAAATCTTTCCGAGTGGTTAAGTGCTACTTCTAAAGTGACTCAAAATACTGGAAAAACACAAAGTGTATATTATCATAATGGCACATTTTAAATTTTTTGGGTTTGTTTCGTTACTTACACAATTAAATTCTTTTATAGTGCAGTCATGCTTCTTCAAGTTTCAAGAATCCAGATTTTCTATTTCCGTGTTTGGTTATAAACTGTGGACAGATTGTATCTATCTTGGTATTTTTAATGTGTTTCACTTCTCAAATAATACCTTATAAAAGTATCATTGTATAATGCCTTCTTTTTTATTTCCAGCTATTTTAATGGCTGAGCTTTAGCGAAGTCTATCACTTGAGAGGCTGAAAATTTTTCATTTCTGTCTACCTATTCGCCTGATGAATCCTTATAGAATGATCCTGTACACTGAGTTACATTATGGTGCAATTAACTCCTTGGATTGAGTTGAACGTTAGGGGAATACTTTAAAATTGATGTTGGTATGACAACGAGAAAATAACAGAGGAAACCGATATGTAAACCCATGAAATAAAATAGTCAACAAAAATAAAACCCACCTATATTACCTACCCTCGGTATGTTACACCGCACATGTAACATATAAAATAAGATATTTCTGTAATTCCATTAACGTATTTTAATAGATTTTCTGTAAAGTTTTATGTAACCAGAAAACCGATTGTGCGTGTAATATTTTAAATTATACATTTATATTTGTAGGGGCTCAAATTTTTTATACACACTAAGTACTGTACCAGCTTTTAATATTATCAAACGAATTTACAATGTTCATATGTAAGAATACTGACACACTCTCTCTGCCTCAGCTCCTTCGATAGCTTCAGTTGGTAGAGCGGTGGACAGTTAGTGAAAGTATACGCCCCTGAAATCCATAGGTCCCGCTGGTTCAAATCCGGGCTCGAAGGAATTATTATTTGAAAGTTACATGAATATTTTCCATCCACCCTACCTATATATAAATATGATTTTGCAATAACACGATTTGGTAAACTTTTCAAGGTAAGTAGCTACAATTAGAATTAGTTCGAATATAATTAAAAAATGAATAAAAAGAGCTACGAAAACGAAATGAAGTCTTGTGAGTGTAAGAGTCTCACTCACCGACATGCGCGTGGTTTACTTTCAGTCTCTCTCTATCAGTCCTTGGTCTGAACGATTGAGATGGCAACGATTATATTGGTTTTATCTGGTTCTCCAACACTTTTAGTTATTATTTTAAGCGTATTTTTCTTTTCTTTACATACTCCAAAGGAGATAATGATCTTATATTTTGTTAGGCTAATAGATTTTACTTATTTGGTTCTGAGCACGCAATTGCGAGAAAATAAAAACATATCACACAACATATCATAACTTAATGAATGGGAGTTTAATTATGTGCGCGACGTGATGTAATTATATAATTACAGCGCAGAGCAACACCCTACTATCTGTGCCGGTTACGTTCACTACTCTTCCCTGTGTTGCTAAAACAGCTTAAGTATTCGCAAAAAAAACAAATGCGTGTATCTCGAAAATATTACTAACTCGATAAAATGCGTCAATACACAGATAAGTTCAATTAATGTTTGTTATAAGGAAAACAGATAGTTTATTTTACACACAATTTATACGACGCCTTCTGTAGCTCCGAAATGTTGTCAAACTGGATCAATAAGCATTTTTATAGCATTAGGAATAGCTTGTTTAGGAATGTCTGTGTTTTGAAATCTGCAATCTTATAGGTCGAAATCAGTGAGCTAAGAAATTAAATATAACCATTGGTCTATATCTCTCTTTGTGTTTACTGGATCGTCAACAGTTTCATTGTTTGTGCATGTTTACACTTCCATCATTAATCATACAGTACAACCGTTTTTTAATATATTTTCTTAGACCATTTACTAACAATTTTTAAGACGGTAATCTTTAAAAAACGTTATGCGGATTGAAATCTTGAAACGTAATAAGGAATAGTATAAACATTTTTCTATACTTGACACTGTAAGAAAAATAATTGTACCTCACATTTAAGTTTATTTATTTTGTATAGGTTTCTATCCATAAAAAATAAATCAAAACACAAGCATGCAGTAACCACACAAAGAGATAGACCATGTGGTTGCATTTAGATTTTAGCTACTCTTGGTCACTTGGGACCGATGTACTAACTGTTTGCGTCTAAAGTCTTATCTACAGTTTAAGGTTCACTTTTATTTATTTGACTTTACTGTAACCTACATTTGTCTATCTAGTTCGGTACAATAAAAAAAGAAACCACACTCGATAGTCAAGTTTAGACACAGAAAATTATTAGTGCCGAGGATATAACAATATTCAATTATATAATATATTAATATATGTAATTATAGAATATATATCAGTACTTTTCAATTAGTATTTCAGTATTACTCTACCACGCGATTTAAGTAAAGACAACACATAAGTACAGACCGCTTAATTTCATCATAAAAAAGATTTGAAATGGGCAAATCAACAAATGTACTTGCAGTTATTAACGTAAATCAACAAATAAAAATCAATTTTTCAAATTATTTAGTTACATCATTGTTACATATAAGTTTACACCTTCCGTGGGATCGTACCAGTATACAAAATATATAATCGTTTGGAATGCATTGCGAATTTATTATTATTTGGAAAAAGAATACATATTCCACCACTTGGTCTTTTTCGTAACAGTTGTGAGTTTTCTAAAACATGGACCTGAAAGTGAAGAATAAGAATGCAAAGGAAATATTAGGATATGACAGCTTGTCTAGTATATTTTTGAATGAAGATTCTTGAAGCATTGGGGAATTGAAATGAAGATGAAATATAGAAATGAAATGAAAATATAAGAAATCTGAAATGAAATATAAGTTTATTTTACCTAATCAAATCTTTCCATAATTAGGTACAGAGATTACAAATGGGTTTGCAAATAAATATTATAATTAAACAATGAAATTTTAAAAATTGTAATCATTTCTCTATAATATATATTCTGTATGGAAATTTAGCCTTACTATGGGCAAGCAGACCTGTGCGTAGGCTTAAGGAGACAGACTATCCTTTTGAACAGGATCCTTACAAATTCATGTTATTTTGTTTTGCCGGATATGGTTCAGAGGCAAACGTAAAAGAGCAAACACACACTAAACAATAATAATTTTAAAATTAAAACAATCCGAATCTAAATAAACCACAGCCGAATTTTAATTTAAATTTTACTTAAAGTACGTTATCACTTTGAAATGTAGATGAATGGAACAGGTGGGTTATCGGATGTGGGATAGGGTGTGAGAGAAAGGACCAAGGGTCAAGCCTGCCCATATTCTGATAAGATTAGGACCTCCGGCTCCCCTCAAGGCCAATCTGTTAGGAATGAATGAAATTAACGTTTTTACTTTAAAAATTATGAAATTGAAGGTTGATTCGGAATAATTTGAAGGTGACTGAAGTTTTTGTGGCAAAGGTGTTTCTGAAACAATACATGGGAATTTATATAAGAGGAATTTATTATTGGAAAAATGTAATTTTAACTAAACCCTGTTAACAGGGTATAAGCCGACATTAACTGCATGCCTGGTATTATAAGAATGTGATATGTGTCTGGAAAAATTATGTTGTGAATATTTATTAAATATGAGACTAAATAGATGAGCTTTATGTACAAAACTGTCGACAAGGAAAGTAGTGAAGATTCGTGAAAAAATAGGAGTGTCAGGTAGGGATAACGCTTATTTTTTCTTAACCCTGCCTTTTTTAAGGATTACATTTTTGTTTTATGTAAAAAGGGGCTCAAAAACTTATTTTAATGCGCCACCCCAAGCAATGTTTTCCAAATGTAAGAAGAGATTGGACATAAGCGCAATACGTTATTTTAATTTCCTTTTCATTTAAAACATTGCTTAATCTTCTGAAAGCGAAAATATATTTTCTTATTTTTGCTTGAATATAGGCTATATGATCAGACCATTTAAGGCGATGATCGAAAATTAAACCTAGATATTTGCAACTTGTAACACGTTCAATTACTTTTACATCCACATGTTAAATTTGCAGAACTGCCACATTGATGAATTCTCAAACTATTTAAATTGTAATCTGAATTATTGTTCAAAGAAATAGGTAGAAAATTTTGTCTTGGATATATTTAGTGAGAGAAAATTTTGATCTAACCATTTTTTCAAAAATCATTAAGTCGTTTGCAGCCTTTTCCTGTACTTCCATCCAATTGTTACCAGAAATAAAAAATTAAGCTGTCATCCGCAAACAAAAAGAGTTTTCCATACAGATGTAGTTTAGAAATATTGTTATATATATATAAAAAACAAAATAGGTCCCAATGTACTACCTTGAATCACGCCATAATCTGCATTTTCCACATATACAAAATATACATATACATATTCTCATTTAATACAAAAAAATTCCATCGTCAGGCATTTTGTGAAGTTGCCATACAATGGAATCCTCGATTATGAATGGCGTCACAAAATTAAATTAATTTTGGAAAATGGGTTGTTAATTCACTATTGGTATTAAGTAGCATATTATTGGTTTGTATTTTTCGTATGTTTCATTTTAGTTTCCCTGTGCGAATTATAAGGAATTTTTGAAGAGGATATTATAATTCATTTAACGCCTAAAGTTTTCTGTTTGATAATGCAAAAAATAAAACTCAGGGGGAAGTGTAAAACATACACATCATTGTACCATGTATGCTTTACTGTTTAAAATTTTTATTTAATTTATAATATACGGTATTATGTTTATATTAGACATATTTATTTTATTTCGTATTCTATACATCTACAACTGTCTAAACATCCAATGAACAAAATATTTAAACTTCACTTATTTCCACCAAAATGATGATATTAAAATCTTTGTTTTCAGCCTCTTTAAAGCAGAAATGTAATCACTTCATGACCACAACGCAATGTTTCCTATTAGATTTTGCTATTACACAGCAAATGTAGAATCATTGCTCTCTCTTCATACAGGAAAACTCCACGATTGCAATGTTGAAAATAGAAACGGAGAGTTGCAGTGAGGGTTTCTCATCAGGAATCGATTTATGAAAATATTGCAGTTTGGAAACAATGCCGAACACTTCCTGCAATAAATTGCAATTCTTGCACCAACATAATACATTTTCATTGTGTTGTTTTCATTTAAATATAATACCACTAGAGATTATATATTTATTTACTATGTCTGAAATAAACTGTCTATATTATCTACAATTGGAAATTATAGATTTTATATCAAGAAACAGCAGATATATAATTTATTTTAATTTTGGCTCACAAGCATCCATAATTAGTACATATTTTCTTTCAAATTCGTATCAAACGGAGACAAAAAAAAATTAAAAATCCAATAAAAATTAACCACATCAATACAATTAGCATACAAGAGCTAAAACATAACTTAATTCCTTATAAATGATACAACTCAAATATAGCTATGACATTACATATCACTCCTAATATTTCAGCAAGATTTAAGGATGCATAACATAAACCCCAATTAATAATTAGTTTGATTAAAAGCTATCATGATAAAGTTCCCTCAATATGTTCTAAGTAAGTAAGTATAGAACGTACTTTGTAGTTTTCTACTTGAATATCAAATCAGAGTTTCAGCAAATAATACTTTAAGAGTACTCATAGTATACGGATATTGTTGCGGGGGACGGTTAGCGGGCTACCCGAGTGGCAAGATAACCCATAACGATGTTCACCTTGAAGAGTAGGAACTCAAGAGATGACTCGGTACATTGGGTTAAAAATAAGTTTATTGAAAATAGTCACTTGGCACAACTCTGTTCACAACATGTAAAGCGAAAACACCTGTATAAAATTGCTACTGAAAATAAACTATTTAACGCCATACTTTGTGGTACTTATGTTTCACAATTCCAACATCTAACTATTCTGCCTACTACCGCGACCGGTTTTCCCTCGCTGTGCAGTCTGCGGAGACTGATCCCAACACCGTGACCGTTCCTCACTGTGCAGTCTGCGGAGACTGATAACTACTGCTGCGCCTCGAAGGGCTTAAATAACACAATCCATTAAGAGCGATTATCGCTCTGTACATATCATTGACCAAAGTGCTAATGATCTGTAGATTGCTGTGTGAGCAGTGACACTTTGGTTAATGATAATGTTGTATATCTATTACTTATCTAACGTCTACTCTTCTCACGCTAACACTATTCCTAGTTATTGGTACACATTAAATAATACATACAATCATGGCTTACATGTTCTTACATACTAATATGATTACAAAATAATGTTACTATACAACAATATTACTAAAAATGTATTAACAAAAGTTATCGTGTGCTTGACATTTTCCTGCCATTGAAGACAGTATATATATATATTTAGCTGGCAAATTGTCGAGTTGGAAGACACGAGATATGGGACTTGCATTGGGTACAATTTATAGAATTCTAGGGTTGCAGCCCTTTTCAACCCTTATGAGTGGTCGATCTTATTGGAAATATTTTTGAATTTAGATGGTGGTTTTAAGAGATGAGGCACTTGTATATTTAAATTTAATCTTTGCGAAAGTTGAAAATTAAAGTAGAGGGTGTTTATGTACGTGTTTTAGAAATATTTGTTATAAAAATCTATATTTTAAATTAATAGATTCAAAATAACATGGGCAAAAGGGCAGTGTTAGTAACAAACTCCTGTGCTTGGACGTTATTTGCCTAGGGCTGAATGCAATTGGAAATTGATGTTTTACACGTATTTCAGTTATAAATAAACACGGTTTACATACCTTTACCATACGTAAAACAGCACAACAATGCTAATAAATTGATTCTAAATATTATGAGTGCGGATCGAATATTTCCCATTCAAGTGTGTACTGTGGGCAAAAAAAAAAAAAAAAAACAAAAAAACAAATACATTGCGAGGATCTAAAATGTCTCCAAAACTCATTTAGCATACCATCAAAGTATGTTTTACAAAGTGAGATTAATTAAAAACAAAACGTAGCGTAAATAGGCTGTGCTAAAGATATATTGGGTTATATATTCACCAGAGGAACAGATCAACTTGAAGATCCCAAAACGTAGTGTTACTTATTTATTATATCACTGAACACTAGCAAATGCCCGAAAAATCATATTTCCTTCTCAATCCCACCATTAGCAAAAGCAAACTTCAATCAGAGTATAAAACTTGTTTGAGAAAGCAACCAGGCTGGCAAAACGTCATCAGTTAAATTACTTGCTTAGGAGTGCTACAGTCCGTTAAATATATACATCGCTGAGACAGTAAGGTGTAATAATAAAAGTCTTTGTGAAAGCAACCAATCAGAAAAAAAATTCAGGAGTTAGTTGGTAAACCACTCGCTGGGGAGCGCTACAGGTCCCACTAAATAAGTCATAAATCGTTTAACTTTTGTATTCTCTTACGAAACTGTTCTCCTCGCTGTATTATATTATAAGATAAATAATATATTTTCTTTATAACTTAGTTTATTTGTTAGAGAAAAAAAGTTAGGTACAATAAATTGCTACTTCTTATTTTATACCCAGAGTTATCATTCATTTGTAATTTTTAAATATAAGCAAAATACTCACTCTAAATCATTCTTACATTAATGCTCTTATTGTTATTTAAGTTAATTAGTAACATTAAGTCAGTTATTGCTGTTTAAAACTGTTCAAAATATTTAGAGACATCTGGGAGGCATTTTGTGTAAATATAGACGTATTGCACGCAATTGATGATTGAAATAAGTTACAGGTTAATAATAATAGTTATATTATTGTATTTTTATAATAGTAAATAAATGCCGGGACTTTTATAAGCCACGATAAATATGTTATCTTTTCAATTGCCATGATTAAACGGTTAAGTATTTTGGAGTTAATTACCAAACTGTTCCTTTTTATTAGGTCTATACAACTGTGTACGAACTTGCTAAGGATAACATTTTAAAATTTTTATTTTTTAAACTTTGTTTTTCCAATATAGTACACCTAGTAAATAAAACATAATGAAAACAATTTAAACTTTCTGTCTGTAATTAAAATTGGGTTGATTGCTTTTTCATAAATATAGGATATATTTACTTGCAGTTCCTTTACATCCTACATATACATGTTTTAATAACATGACTCCTAGATTCTGCATTCTTCTTAACGAGGGTCAACGTACTACCAACCTTTACCAGCAAGAACTAATAATATGCATGTTTTTGGTAACGCTAGCCTATACACAGACCGAACAGAAACGGGTAAATATTCAGTCTCACATCACATTTAAGGATTAAGAGAAAGTCTACGTTGTTTAATTACTCTTGTCTAGTAATAAATGGTTCTTTTCAGAACATCATTCACAAAAAAAATTTAAATTGTAGAAAATCCTTTAGAAATAAATATAATATATCAAATTTACGTATGAAATATTAAAGTTATATATAGAAATTATACACGAAAAAATTCTTTTAATCCAAAGGTTTTCAATCAAAATTTCCAGCCTTCACCAAATATGAGGAATAAAGATTACGTCACGAATATGATGGTGGAATAAATAATTATTTATTTATTTTTAGATAAGCATTATATTTAGTGAGTCTGTCATCATATTAAGTGAGTTGCATAACATATGGTGTGTCTATGTTGTTGTTAACAGGTGTCTTACTAATTTTTGACTGAAATTACACTTGGTATCTTGTTTTCTCAAACAGTGTTTTAATATTTTATGATCCCTACAAAGAAATAATTCCCCCCAAAAATGTTTAATAAAATTTATTAATAAAATGTTATGACTCTAATTCGTATGTTAAATATGACCAACTAAATAAAACATAAATACATATTTACTCTTTCATAACTCAAACCAGGTGTAAACCCATGTTTTTACATTATATTTATTCACCCAGTATATTGGGAATGTTTTTTATAATGTGAATGTAAATATCACTAGGTAATAACTAATTGTTTTGTAGCAAAAGAATGGACGAAAAACACAGGGAAAGAAATGACTTAACATGAACTTTCTCAAAACAAACATATAAGCAGAACAGTGAATGGAAAATAAAGTGAATCAAACTAAAAAAGGGTCCTCTTTGTCATTTTCTTCACCAGACTTAATTTTTAAGATTATACATATGCATTATTAGGTTAGAAGTTGTAGACACAGCTGACTTAATCTTTGAGTGGATTTACAATTGGTATCTTGTTATACTCAAAAAGTATTTAAATATGTTAAGATCCTACAAATAAATAATTAAACATTCTTAAGAACTTTTATTAGTCAAATTTTAAAACTCTACTTTCTATATGAAATACAAGCAAGTAAAACATTCAAAATTCATAAGCTATTCTTACATAATTCAAACCAGGTGTAAACCCATGTTTTACATTATATTTTTTCACCCCAAGAAATGTGGATAAGATTAGATAAACTGTGTTTATATATAATGAAACTAATTGTTTTATATCTGCCAGTTAGATGAAAAAACACAGATAACGATTTGTCTTAACATGAACTTTCTCAAATCAAACAGATCAGCAGAACATTGAACTGACACAAAGTGAATCAAACTAACAAAACATAAGATGATCAGAATTTGAATCCGAAGAGTCCCTTTGAAGCGTTTCACTAAGAACTGTGAAAAACGAAAAGTTCACTGGGCTGTGATTTTTAAACTCATTTACCAGTTCTAGCTATGAATGTCAGTTTATAAAGTAGAAACACGCAAAATAGTGTCATTGTTAATTAATTTATAACTTACCTTAGCTATCTTTTGACAGAACTTGACATCTCTAATCTGTGACATATATAGTCCTTTATCAGGAAACAAGACAAAATCAACTATGGAACAAGATATACGAAGACAGGAGTACATTACAGTGACCATACATATACACGTTTAAAATATCTTCCTGATCCTGGCAAGAAGCAAACGCAACATTGGGTCGCGAAATACAGATACAAAACCTACAAAACTGCGTATTATAATTGCCAATATCACATAATGAGAACACAGTTATTTTTAGACTATCATCTACTATTCAACGTTATCCAATTCATGCCACGTCGAAGCATTGATAACAATTAGAATTATGACACATTTCGACTTCGGAGTGAAGAGACGTTTTGGGTCAACAAATTTCAAAAAGAAACTACCAGTGATGCAAATCCGCTTATGGAGGTGCTATGCCGTGATTGGCTAGTCAACCAATCGGCCAGTATGACTTCTTCATAACAACTGTCTACATACAACATATCAGGTTTTAATTTCTCTTTTTTCAATTTTTTTCTAAAACCAAAATTTCATATTCACTAACGTTACAAAAGAAATACGTGATGGATGCAAGGCTGACATTAAGTGCTAAAAAACGATTACTATAAACATTTGTACACAACAGAACGATGACAGTTTGACACAGAAAGTGTAATAATTGTATTAAAAGTGTCAATGACATGGTTACGTCACGGCTCAGACATTGCGCTTTGTTCAGGCACAATACCGTACTCTGAGTGATTGAAATACAATACATACTCAGCTATTTGTTACTTTTCCCTACTCATTTCTTCCTGTTTTATAGTATATATATATATATATATATATATATATATAATGCTGATTAAAATTACTTTAAAAAATTAAAAGTTAGTTAATTAAAATTATTTGTCTTTTATAAATTTATGAAAAGGGTTGATTTTTTAAAATTATAATAATGCAGATAAATGTAAACGAAACAAAACATTTTTGGAAATTTGCAATCGTTCAGTGCTAGATTACAATCACTAAACACTACGTTTCGAGATCTGGAATCTGATATCTTCTTCAGGTGAATCACAAAACTAATGCATGACTACAATACAGTTGTGTATCTATTCCACACATTCACCTCTAGTGCACACTAACTCTAAAACATGCGCTTAATAAAACACTAAATTAAAATTTAATACAGAAAAATATCAGTTCTATTTGGTTGGTCGGTGAGTGTAGACTTATTGTGACCCGTATTCTGTAGTTCAGTTTTAATAAATAGTGTTTTTTTTCTTAACAGTATGTTTTAGAGTTCTTATGCATGGAATAGAAACACAACATGGCTGTTGTGGTTTCTGACTTATGCGTGTCAAAGCGTTCTGGTATGTATTGTCTCCTTTAACCTAAATTGTAGTCATCCATTAGTTTAGTCATTCACCTGAAGAAAAGATCCGATTTTACATCTCGAAACGTAATGTTTCTGATTGTATTTTATCATTGAACGTTGGTAAATTTCCGGGAAATCATGTTTACTGCATCATCCTTCTATCGTCAAATACAAACTTCAAATAAAGAATACAATTGAAATAGTTAAATTTGGAATAAAAATGGTTTTGTCACTAAGCATAAAGGTATTATAAGGAAATAAGTCATAACTTCTTAAGGTGGTCATAAATATACCAAAATCTTTATTGAAATATGACAGTTTCAGTGGACCGGAAAATTGGTCTCTGAGGAGAGCACGTAGATTTTCCACCGCCATTGATGTTTTCTGTCATCAACAGAATCTCGTAGCTGTTATAAATTTTAAAGTTCAGCCGATTTCTGTTCTTTTAATTTATAATGAGATGAATTATACATTTGAAATAAGAATTTATTTGTAAAATTAATTCACCCTTACTTTTTCCTCAATGTAACAATGGTCTTTTTATCCATATTCCAGGAAGGTATCTAAAAAGAATAGATACAGGCTTGATTATATACTAATTTAAAACTAATTAACACACACAAACAGCTGACCCTTTAGTCATTAATTGAAAGAGCCTTCCTTAGCAGAAATGTTGTGAAAATAAATAATATTGTTCATAAAATTAAAAATACATATTATTGTTTGTTATAATGGCGATAATTTATACTCTACGTCAAAAAATGGTATAAAATGTCAAGCACCCTTAGACTTCCAAGAGCCCGAGTGTCCGTAATGGATATTGACGAAATTGTGGAAGACTATCGCAAGATTTGTAAGCTCCAAAAAACTGTCGTTTCGTATCCCTTCACGGACAAAAAAAATATTGTAATAAGCAAATAATAATGTCTACAAATTAAAAAAAACCTTCTATATAAGAGTGACTTTCTGATTCAACTATGTCAATAATAACTATTTACTAAACATAGGTCTTTTTATACAATACAAAATATTTAAATTATAGAAATATATAATAAAATATTAAATTGCACAAAGTATAATTATTATACTATCAAATATAACGTACATTGAGTAAACATTACACTGTACTATAGGCTTTATACTCATATAGTTTCTTCATTAACGTTTACCTTAAAACTCGATTACTTTTCAAAGTCAATGTTTTAGTGGGATTTAGTGAAAGTATTATCAATTGAAATATTGTTATTACGGAAAAGAAAATTTCTATCTTTAAGACACCGTTTATAAAGATAAACCAATAAACACTTTTATCATTCCACTGGGTTTTAGAAAAATTTAAAACAGAATTTTGAGAAATCTTATAATAAGGCTCAAAGAAATTCCCTAGTCTAAGCCCCAGTCTTCTAATAACGAATAAACCTTTTTATGAATGAAAGGGTTAAATAACAAAACTTGTAAATGTTGCATAGTTAACATATAAAATGTTATCAACACATGAATAGAATATTACTACAAACTAGAAGTTGCCTTTTATCAACACAATAAAAATTATGCAAAACAACGACATAATCGAAGATCTTTACAAACAGCATAAGTAAATGTTTCTTCCTCAGATTGTTTGAAGTGACTGAAACAACAAGCGTAGCAGTGCTTCATTTTCTCTGTTCAATATTTATAAGCCATTTACAAAAGAATTTTATAATCTTCTTGTTTTCGAATGAAATAAAATGTATTTAATTCATAAAGTTGTGTCTAGGTAGGGTACCATGTAAATGTATTATAGCAATCTAATGGAATATAAAAATTTAGTAAATAAATAATCTTGATAAAATAAAACATTTTAGTTAGTTAGTAGTATTGCTTCCATTTTCTTTGTTTGACTTTCATATACCATTTATAAAAGTAATTTTATATTACTCCTGTTTTATAAATAAATAATATGTATTTATTTAAGATTTGATTATAATGGTGGTATAATTTAAAATGGCTGTAAAATCAATCACGGCACAAAATGTGGCAAAAGTGAAAAAGTAGTATAAAAACTATTGTTGATAAAATTTCATAACTTAGCCCATTTTACTTGGAATTATTTATTAAATAGTGTTAAATGATTACATACTGTATTAAAAATTGTATTTTTCTTCTTCTTACTTAATAAAAGGTAAATAAATTCATTTAAAATTAAAACGAATCAAATATTAAACTATTAGAACATAAAAACAGGTAGAATTAACATGAATTTCTATTTCATATTAATTTATTTTAGTAATGTGTTTTGACTTAGGTTTACCTTATAAATCGTACACTATATGAACAAAGTAAATATATTAACACATTTTAAAAACTGTTAGATAAAATTTTATTAAATTTATTCGAGAGCCAAATCATCACAGACCGCGGCATTGTTTCCCAATATTATTAAAGAAAACATAATTGTAATAAATAAAAAAGTAATATAAGTTTCTTAATTTTTATAAATTATAAAAAAGTTGTATGTTTGAAACTCTAGAGTTTCGTTCTCATTATAGATAATTTTAGTATTAGATGCTATGTTTTTTATGGGAAATTTGTTATCTGAAACTAACGTCAAATACCTTATTTTAAAGGTCTTTCTATATTTTCAGTTCTCATCATTCTAGACTAATTAAATGAGTTTTTATTTTACGTTGAATAAACTAATTTTTACTAACTTAAAGTACTGTTTAGGTTATTTGAACACTGAAAGATTATTCGTTTAATTCAAGACACGTTTTAAAAAGCGATAATTGTAATGATTGTTCTTTCTGTAGAACAACATTAACACAAGAAGATTTTTTTTCTAACCAAACTTCTTAAATCACTTGTTTTTAATAATCTCACTAGCAATGCCAATCTGATGAAAATCTTAAGATGAATTTAATTTCTTCTATCTAAAAATGTATATTATTATAAACTGTGAAAATATAAAATTTTTAAAACATTTTATGGACAAGTCTTCTTAATGGCAGTAAAAAACCACTATACGAGTATTTATAAGCATCTACTAACGTACTTTTCTATAAAGTACGTTTTATAGAAAAAAAGTATTTTATGCTGAAACAATTCTGAGTAAGAATGAAGGACAAATGTTCTTTCTTTATTGTGTCTGAGGCGAAAGAAACGCCTCCAGGACCTTTTACATTAATTCTATCTACTCTTAGTACACAGGTCCGCCTCTAGTGCTCTGCTCGGATATATCCGTATAGTATCCAAATGTCATGAGCTACTTCCTCCAGAGTTTCTGATAAATTATAAACCACATCCATAAGTTCTCAGAGTATAGGTGGTGACTGTACCAGTATGGTGGAAAGTTAATATACAATTATTTGTGATGAATTTATTATTTTATTTAACTCATTTACTAACAAAAAGAAATAATATAATACTAAAGATGACATAACATTATAGTAGATGCCATTAAATATTAGGAGATTTTAAAATCAACATTCATGGTATTTAGCTACGTAACTATATAATGAACTAAGCTTATGGCAATATACCAGTAAAAACACAAATGTCCACTGCATCTCTCTGAATAAAACTTGCATCATCAAATGGTAAAAAAAATGTGATAATACTCCACAGAGGGGTTATCAAAAGTCATTATTTTTAATAACAAATAACACAACAAAAAATAAAAATTAATAAAAGGGACATACAAACATCAAGATAGCAGGTCTACGGCACATATAAATAATTACATATGTATAAATTTTTGGATATAAATACTGGAGAAGAGACCCATCTCAAGGAATTGTGTCAACGCAGATCTACCCACTGCGTCGATGATGTGATTTGGCTTCACACTCTAGTAGGAGTTTGCGATGTTATTTTCGGGGCAAGCGAAAATATTCGCAACTTGCCAGATAGCCAGTCGAGCTGGGTTAGAAAATTCCAGGGTTCGAGAATTTCATATAACTATTATTTATTGTTAGGAGTCGAATCAGAGGGCCCTGCGGAAGAAATTGATACTTCCAAAATAACGTTGGGCTTACTTCATCACGTCAACTCCAATAAAATTTTGAAGACGTAAAAAATAAAAAAAATAATCTTGCTCAGAAAAATAAAAATTTCTTGTTCTATTGAATTTATTGTTCAAGCGGGTTCGATTTTCGAAAACAACTGTATAGTTTTATTGATACATCGGTCAGTGAGGAATTACAAGTAAGCTGAGTAGTCCCTCCACTGATAACTTGGTCGGGGAGTCGTATACAGTAATTATTGTAAGAGCCCGGGTTGGAATAATTAATCGGTTAAATAATGATGGTTAGTAGAAGCAAAATACAAAATCAAAGCAAAGTATGAATAGCAATGGCAAAACAAAAGCAATATTCAAATAACACCAATAGCAAATATACAATCTTATAAATTAAAAAATTAAAGCCATGCACCAATATCACAGTGCAACTACTATATACATACATAAAGCAAGCACTAACCATAAACAAAAAATATTTCTACGGGATGCAAAAGCTAGATGCATTTATTATAAATATAAAAATATACCTAAGCTGAATTACTATAAATATTAGGGCTCTATGAATATCCCAAAGAAAAAATTGAACACTCACCCTATCTGCACAGTTTCACCAGAAAAATAAACTAAAATATCGTTAAATAAATATTTTGATGGAGGTTATCGGGGTGAGGGTGTCAGGACGTTCGCAAAAATAAAAAGAAAGGGTTGCGAGTCCCGAAATAGATAAAGGAGAAAAATAAAAATAATCACTTACAAAAATATAAATAATTAATAAAATGAAAATTAGATTGAACTTCAATAAGAAAGAAAAAATATTTCCGAGTAGATTAGAGATTTCGCTAAGAAATGTGATAAATAATCAGACAACAGAATGATGGTCGAGAAAACTTTATACCTAATATAAAAATTTACAACGATTGAACATAAGATTTAGTTTATAAGGAAGGGGTCGGTGGGAAGAAAGTATTTGTAAAAGGAAGTCGAGGGTATAGGGTGCCAGTACAATCGCCGGAAAGAAAGCAGTGGTAAGGCGAGTCCCGACTGTTATATTTTTTTCCGGTGTAGGAGATAATCGGTAGGAGAAGTTCGTAAAGGAAATTCGGGATGAGGTGTCAGATCGAATCGCCAGGAAAAGAAATGCGAGACCTGAAAAATTTAGAAAGGAAAATGTTATCACAGTATTTAAAATTTAGTCGAAATGACAAAAAAATATAATCTGATTAATTGGAAATTCAAAATATAAGTTAAATTGAAGAAAAGAATAACTTTAGTAATTCTAGTTGAAAAAGTAATTAAAGTTTGAGTAAATTTAGAAAGTCAAATATATTCTATTTAAATTTATTGATACCCTTAAATATCAAATAAATTATTAAGAGTATATTTAAAATCAAAACAATTATCTTATCAAAATAAATCTATAACCATCAAACATTAATAATATATTTCAGATCGATTAATTTTCATAAATGATAAATAAAATATTAAATTCTGTTTCACATAAAAATTTAGAAGAATTGTTGATGGCGGAGATAAAACACTTTAGTAAGGAACAGGGTCGTTGTTCCTTACCTGGTGCTGGATATCGGCGGCGGGCGTCGAGTCGCGATGTAGTCGTTCAGCGAGCGGGGTCGGGGGAAGGGGTCGAAGTAGTGGTGAGCAGCGGTCGTCGGCGGTGTCGCGGTCACTGGCTGTCCTCTCTTGTGTCTTCAATCGGCCGTCATTATATAGGTTCGCCGCGATCGCGGGGGTGGGGGAAGCCTTCTCCTCTCGCCGTGATCGGAGGGGAAGCGGCGATATCCGTGCGGGCACGGACCTGCCAGATAGCGTCTGACTCATCGTCAGTAAAATAATTATTTTCGCTCCTTTTAATGATAATTCTAAAACCCAAGTCGTTATTCGTAATATTAAAAAAAATTGTCTGTTCTAAATTTTACAATTTTAATTAATGAATATATTTAATTTAAATTTAATTTTTGTATGTTAAAAAAAAGTAACATGTTACAAAACCCCCATCTGTACTTCGGGAAACAAAAAAAAGAAGAAAAAAGTTAAATGTGGTATTTGTATATAGATAAACAAAAAAGGTTACCGTAGTTTAAACCTCCTCTTGTATTCGTTTTGAAAGTTTCTGAAATGAAATTGAAAACAAACTAAAGACTCTTTTCGTATCGAAATTAATGTTTTAATCAACAAATAAAATAAAATGATAACATATTCTGGTAAGAAAATATAACTAAAAACAAATTGCAATCTGCATAACAAAAAAAATTATTTAACAAAACTAAAAATTTACACTAAAATATATTACGGGCACAGTCTTTCACACAATACATATAATTGCTAGTAAAACAAAATCAAATCTCGCTTTACTGATAAATAATAAAACAAAAATCGAACTCGAAAATATAAAATCTCTAAGGGAAGGATATTAGACACGCCGGGTACAGGAGAGTGGCAGTCTTACAAGGAAGAATTTGGGATAGAAAGGTGATTTGTTGTAGGAATACTAGTCTACTAAAGCAACTCTTGGCGCCAAAACAATAAACACATCGGGCAACCAAGGAAATCAATACCAATAAAACAGATTAGTCGAAAGGAAACTATGGGCACACTACGGGGCAACACAGGGATCTAGTGTGCCTCCAAGGAAGAGTACGCCTTCAGATCCTTCGTAATGGGCTCGGCCTACGTCTTTTCCTTGGAGATCTCGAAGTTCGAATATATTCCATCCTATTTTTCTATATAGGATGTATGGTCCTTCAAACTTTGGTGCCAATTTTCCTGCTATATTCTCAGCCGCTGAGGAAAGTGTATGGCTGCGCCTCAAAACTTGTTGGCCTATTACAAAACTGTTATCTCATTCTTCTGAGATTAATAGTAATGAGCTTGGCGAGTGTGTGCTTTTTTCCATGTTTAGCTTACATTTTTTCCCTTATTTTTTAGCATGAAGTTCATTCGAGATTCATGTATATCGATTTCGCTAGGTTTAAACAGCACCTTGAGTGGCATTCTCTAATACCTGACCGTAGATACAGTTTGGAGTTTTAAGTTCTCTGCCAAATTTGAGCATGGGCCGGAGTAAATTTTGTTGATTCGCTACAACATGTATTCAACGCAAATCTAAATTCATTTAAATGTTGATCCCAACTACGATGATCATTTCGCACGAACTGAGAAATCATAGATTTTAATACGCGGTTCGTTCGCTCTGTTGGATTACTCTGGCGGACTATAAGGTGCGGTTGTTTTGTGAATTATTCCCCAATCACTTTGTAAGTTTTTGGAAGATTTTCGAGAGGTATTGCGTTCCGTTATCTGTCAGTACTACTTCTGGAGCACCATATCGCATCAATATAAGGTCTTCGAACTTTTCTGCCACCTTCTTAGCAGTTGCTGATGGTAATGCTACAATTTCTACCATCTTGGTAAAGGTATCTTGGAACACCAGGATAAATCTGTTTCCTTTATGAGATCGAGGTAAAGGTCCCATCAGATAGCTGGTTACTGTGAACCAAGGTCCTTGGGGGCGTCTGAAATGCATTTTCCCCACCGGTTTACATTGTTCCACCTTGTATCTCTGGCAAGTGTCGCAATTTTTTACATATTTTTGAATATCGTTTCTCCATCCAGGCCAAAAGTATCTGGCACTGATTTTCTGAATCGTTTTGCTTACACCTAAATGGCCAGCTGTTTGCGCTGTCATGATTTTCTTTCAGTACATCGGACATTAGAGAATCTGGTACGCAAAGTTTCCAATTGGTTTTTTGGGTCGGTACTTGATTTATCGATTTTTCCGGTATAGTTTATTTCCTCGAATGGTGTAATCTGCATATTTATTCGGACTTGCAGATACCTTCCGAAGCATTTTCGAGTGCCAATCGGGCATAAGTTCGCCTGAAGGCTTGTTTCTAGCCTTGGTTCCTTGGTTTTGAGCGATAGTTGCCTCCGAGAGTTATTCGAACTGTCGTTGGCGGTGCTACAACCAACGGTTGAACCGACTACAGGATCACAGCTTGACGTGTCGATCGGATACCGGGAGAGTGCGTCTGCTACTCGGTTCAGGACTCCCTTGCGGTATTGGACTTCGAAGTCATGTTGCCTGTAGTTCCAGCATCCAGCGAGCAAGTCTTCCAGATGGTTTCTCCAAACTCATCAACCACTTTAAAGCTTGATGGTCAGTTATCGCAATAAACTTGTACCCTTCGAGGTACGGACGAAATTTTTGAACGGCCCATACCAGAGCTAGGCATTCTTTCTCGGTTACGGAAAATTTCTTTTCATTCTCGTGTAAAAGTCGACTCGCATATGCAATAACCTTCTCCCGCTTGCCAATAGTTTGAGTAAGCGAAGCCCCTAAACCTTCATTGGAGGCATCCACGTGGACTACAAAAGTTTCCTTGAAGTCAGGGCAGGCTAAGACCGGTGCGGTAGAAAGTTTTGCTTTAAGGGAATTAAATGCTCGTTCTTGAGAATCCGTCCATTCCCATCTATTCCCCTTTCTTAAGAGTTTCGTCAATGGCTTAGATATGTTTGCAAAGTTTTCGGGATAAATCGTCTGTACCAAGACGCAAAGTCCCAAGAAACTCCGTACTTGTTTTACAGTTTTAGGTGCTGGAAAATCTACAATTGATTTAACCTTTTCTGGATCCGTCTGGATTCCTTTCTCGTTTATTACGTGGTCAAGGTATTTCAACTCCTTTTTACAAAAGTTACATTTTTCCATATTTGGTAATAATCCTGCATTTCTAAGGCGTTCGAACACTTCTTTGAGAAGATTTAAATGGTTCTTCGAAAAGTTCGGGATACCAGCACCAAATCGTCTAAATAGGCAAAAGCGTAGGGCTCAAACTCAGGTCCTATCACTTGGTCTAGCAATCTCTGAAAGGTAGCCGGAGCAGAGTGTAAGCCAAATGGCATGACCTTGAATTGGAATAACCCTCTGCCGGGAACGGTGAAAGCCGTAATTGGTCTACTGTTAACTTCGAGAGGTACCTGCCAATAGCCATCTTTTAAGTCGATCGTGGATATATAGCAAGCATTCCTCAGTTTTGTCGATATCGCACTTATTTGGGGAAGGGGATATGCATCCTTCTCACTGACCGCATTAACTCGCCTTAAGTCGATGCAACACCTTACTTTTCCATTCGATTTCTTAACCAGCACTAGTGGAGAGCTCCAAGGACTAGATGATGGTTCAATAATGCCTGACTCCAGCATCTTGTCAACTTCTTTGTTTAATGATCGCCTGCATTGCCGGGTTGCGATAATAATACCTCTGTTTAATGGGTGTATCAGTTTTAAGGCGAATTTTATGTTCCCACTAATGTCGTGGCGAACCAATAAAACCATCAAAACAAATTCAACTGATAATCAAGGAATTCTTTCAGTTTTTTACTTTCTACTTCTGTTAGTGTCATAACGGCATCAGTATGAATAGTCTTTGAATTATCGCATCTAGTCACTGTTTCTGCAGTACTTTCATGAGAAGTGATATCGATCAGTTTTAAAAGGCGTTATGACGTCCATACCCAAAATCATCGCGTAGTTAGGCCTGGTAGAAACAGGGCGCGTACCTTAGTTTCTAATATCGGCTATTTCGCAGTTTAAATTCGAAGGCCTGAGATATCTGGCTATTTGTGCTATCGGCCATATTAACATTAACATTTACGTTCTTAGGCCTAACGCCTAACCTGTAATAGATGATGAGCTACTCTTTCCCCTATAATAGTCACCATCGATCCCGTATCAAGCAGCTGCACAAAAGGTAGTTTCTTGAATCTTAATGGATACAAAAGGTCTAGGATCATTCGATTTAACTTCTGCACAGCTGCTTTTGTTAAATTCTTTTATTTGGTTGAGCCACTTGGGCCATTCGATTGAGGTGATTTGTTGCCCCAGAGTCCCGGGACACCTCTGACGCTCCGGGCTCCGGAAATGTTTCCCTGCCTGCAAGGGCACTGGACGGTTCGGATTCCTATTTTTTTACAGTTAAAACAGCGAATGGTTTTAGGGAGAGGACACTGGTGATATTTATGCCCTTTAGTTTCGCAATTCCAACAAATAGGAATGGCAGTCGTTGTAATCTGTAGTAAGATGCCTTGGCTGAGTAGTGTTAGTCGGGACAGTTGTAGAGGGCTCGAACCTTCGTTTATCGGTAAAATATTTGGGTTTATCGTGATACCGTTCTGGCTTATCTATCATCTGTACTGGGTATGACTTAAAAACTCTACGTTTTGTGTCGTATGCTGTCTCAGGAAACCATGGATTGAGCCGGATTTGGAGGAGGTCGGTAACTATTCTTCTCTCGCAAATAACTTTCATAACCTTCGGCAAGATGAATTAATTCACCTAATCGAGTGAAAACTTTCCCTTCTGATCGTTAATTTTGTATTCAGGTCTCATGTTGGAATATAATCGGTTTAGTGTTTGGTTTACAGAGAAGCCACCACGGTCGTCGAATTAGAGTCGTAAGGGCTACAATAAATTTTCGCATTGGCTCACTCTCGCCCTGAGTTCTTCGAGTTATTTCCTCATCCAAGTTACGTCCGGTAATCTGGAGGAAGATACTGCTCTTCGAAGCTGATTACAAAGTCGTCATAGTTTGTCCAAAATGACTTATTATTTCGGTACCAGAAAAGAGCGTTTTCCCTTAAAAAGTTCCGGTAATGCTTTTAGTAGCCGATCGGGAGGTATTTCATAAGATTCGGCAAGTTCACTGAGACGCTCAATGAAAGAGACTGGGTCTCCATCCCCATCGAATCTCAAATTCCATTTCCGAACTTGATTGCAGATATGAGAGATGTCCGGATGTCTAAGTTCAGATGTAGGCCTGCTTGCCATGTTAGCGTCACTGTCCAATCCAAAATTCGGGTCACAAGGCTCATCACCTGTGAGGGATCTTGCTGTCGGCATTCTCAACGGGTGAGGTGTTGTTATATCTGGTGTGTTTTGTTTGGGCTA
>NW_025784478.1:0-24893 GCF_021130785.1 Homalodisca vitripennis
AACTGCCATATTGGAACGTTTATTGATTAGCAACAAATGTATTTCAGGTAAATTGTAAAGTTAAAATTATCAAATATCTTTTTGAAGGGCAGCTTACTATGTAAACGATAGATGGTTTGATATAATGTAAAATTTATTGGGACAGAAAATTGATCAACTGTACTTCAGAGATAAAATGTTGCTTTCAGTTTAAATATCGCATGATGCATCTATATCTATAATATAAAGAATGCGTGATATAAAGTAAATTTTGGGCGGGCATCTGATTCAAATTGGATGAATAACAGGAGCTGATCGAGCCCCAGAATAGTGTTTTATGTTAAACAATGTTTTCATTTCCACCACCCGGATTATGAGCCAAGTCGACTGTTCATTGTTTATTTAAAACAATGTGAGCTTATAAAAGACTTTTCAAAAATAAATGTTTAACGTAAACCCCACTTGATAATGGATTAATCATTTGTAAGAGCGCACTGTTTCCATAACGTAGTATATTATGTTTTAACTTTTACATGTTAAAAATATGTTTTAAAACATTAGGATATACCATAAAATGTATAAAGTCTTAATTGAGTAAATCCTTATATTCTCAAACGATTTATGTACTATCAGAACACGAAAATATAGTTTAACAACCTTTCATGATATTTTATCGTTAATTATTCAAAACGCTAATAATGACAGATATAATAATTAGAACCAAGAGCCGAATTTTAACGATCGTGGTTTACCTAACTTTATTTTCAGGAATTGGCTTAAACAGTTTTATATCATATATATATATAAATAATATATATATATATATATTATATAATATATATATATTATAAACTATTAAATAGGTAAGTAATATGAATATCGGGGTTCCTAGCGCACTTTTCGGAGGGCCAACAGAAAATCAAGGAGGAAAATACTGTTTTAAAAGGACAATAAACAATCTGTAAATCACGATGAAAAATTTAACGCGAATCTTATTAGCTGTTTGCTTCTACTTTCTTGAGCTGGTGAAATCAATTTAATTTAAAAAATGTTGTCTGCAATGACGAAAAATCTTCTACTCTACTAAAATTGGATAGATAACACAGTCTTTATCTTTAATAGTCCTTCTTTCCAGTAACAATCAAGTGAAATTTATCCTGTTTTATATACAACTTCTTTACTCTTTTTTTCATCCAAAACAGTCAAAAATCTGTTCGGTAAGTGTAATTTATAATCTTTTCCAACTCGGCAATTATTGTAAACACCCGAATTTATCTGTCATTTTCCCCTCCAGATTCAAAATTTTGTATTTCTTATTTTCTTCCTAATTTCATTCTAACTTCTTATATACTTTAAATCTTAGCCTCACCCCAAATTCATTTAAATTTTCTATTTAGGTAGCTCCATTTACATAAGAAAATATTTGAGTGTGTCAAGTTTCACTATTTACGTAAAAAATCTTTTTATTTAAGGAAAAATTATATCAATCTCCTAAGCCCAAAGTCCGAGCATACAATATTGAGACAACAATTTTCATCAGATAACAAGGGGTTATTAAAGGTCCCTACACACTAGTAAATTAGAGTTTTTTTTGAAAAATCCCCTGAAAATCTGACTGAATTATCTCAAATTATGCCAACTTTAAGCTTAAAAGTTGATAACTTTTCCATAAATAAAAAGATATTTTACTAAATAGTGAAACTTCACACACACAAAATTTTTTCTTATAAGAAATGAAGGGGTTGAAAAAGTAACATGTCCGTTTGTGAGAAAGAACATCCTAAAAACCTAAACAATGATCGACATTATAGCCTCAAAACCATTTTAAAAAAACCCAAACAACCCCTTTTTTTAAACGAAAGTGAACTGACTGTATTGGGGGAGAATTTGGGGCCTAAAAAAATCAAAAATTTTGTCGATTAATGAAAAGATGTACAATATAGTAAAATATTTCGTGAATTTTAAAGAAACAACTATTAATGAAGATAAAAAAGAATCTCAATCTAATTTAATGATGAAAAAATCATATCAATAGCTGAAAAGTTGGCTATCGAAAACTAACGACAAAACTAAGTTTCGTGAAGTGATCGAAGAAATAGATAAAAACTCTTAACAAAAAAACCGAAAATATCGTTGATGTAGAAGTTTTAAATCCTCAATACACGGTCTTTTCCCAAGCAATACATTTTTAACAAACTTGGGAACGACCAATTCCATGTTCAATTTACAAATATCTAATCAATTATGAGGCCAGGAAATTAAAAGTTTTTAACAGAAAAATATTTCAAGAGAATGTTTAAAAATATGAAAGATAATCTCCTCTTTGGAATGTGAATATGAACGAACCTTTTATTAAACTGTGGAACACAAAAACTTTGCCGAAAAAGGTGGGGGGGAGGGGGGGGGAAAAAAACCAATGTAAAATTTTACTATAAAAGCAGAACGAAATATTGTGACGGTAAAAACACTTTATTTCTAAACAATTTAAATAAATTATCCACATCGAGAACAGACAAAATCATCCAAAATAGGGGGTTCAGGTTGGACATTTAAAAGATGCAAACAACTAGTTTTTGAGGCATTAATAAACACGAAATGAATAAACGCAGGATCAAACATCGATTTACCAAAGAAAATCAAAGGTAAAAAAAGTGCTTGTATAAATATCAAAAATAAAGATGACTATTGCTTTAATTTATTCTATCCGATGCGCTATTGAAAAACTGAAAGAGACTGCGAAAGATCAAAACAATATGAAAAAATTTGTAAATGAGAGATATTTTCAGGTTTCGGAGTATCCAATGTCCTTAAAAGATATACAATCATTTTGAAAAAACGAAGTTTACAATTCCCCAAGTATTTAAAGTATCGCTAAAATGTCTAGCAATGTCTATACTTATCGACGATAAGACTCAACATTGGTTCCGTTACAAATTTTCCTGAAAAATTATGATGCCTGAGTTTAGAAATTGATGTTATTGTAATGTTAAACAAGGAAGACAAATCCTCCATTATGTTTTGATAACCGATTTAAATAAACTCGTGTGTGGAGTTTCTCAGTTTATCCAAGCATAAGGGAAGAAAAATTTCTTTGTAGAAGATGGTTGTTTTTTACAAGCCATTTCTACAAATCCTGGAGAATTAAACAGATCATTTAGAAATTTTTGCAAAGCAACATGGAAGTTTGTAAACCAAATTAATTGCCATTTCCAGGTTCAAACAACATCATATTTACTAATTAATCAAAAGAAGTTTAGCCCATCCGTACGTTATTTAATATGAATTTTTTGAAAGCATATTAGAAAAAAATTTTCCGACATGCAAGAACAATCCCACAAAGAATCGACTACAACCAAGATATCAGAAGCACAATTCCCATCTTATGGTTTTTTACTCTATATTTGGTCCTTGTCGAATTGTGACCAATAGTCGCATGTATAAACCGATATGTTTATCGAGCAACAAAAAATGAAGAAGAAGATTTGGCCAAAATGTTTTCCTCGCAAAATTGTTTTGAAGAACTCAAATAAAATATCAAAATTACACTAGCTACAAAATATAATTCTAAGACACCAAAAAACCTATGATGAAATTGACTCTGAAGTAGAAGAAATTTGCATACCAAAAAATGCAAAACGTTTGTCATATTTTTGCGATAATGGGTTCTGCTTATGATGTCTGAGTTCAATTCAAGTTTATGTGGTTTTACTCCTGATTAGGTTGGGAAAAAGATTAAGAGTTATAATAAAAGTAAAGAGATTCCATTGTGTCATTTAACATGTAAATTTCGAGGCTGCAGCGATCATTCATGTTGTAATCTGAATTTGAAATTTCCACAGAATATTCCCGTTTTCTGCCACCAATATGTCAAAATTACGATTACTCATTTGTACATAAAAAGGATTGGCCTCTCTCTAAACCAATATGGAAATGTTTGATTTGATCGCAAACACCGATGAAAAACTATATAAATTATTCAGTAAAATTCAGTGAATATGGATATGAATTCCGAAGGTGATAAGCCAAGTGAAATTCATCAAGTTTTCGTTCGTTCGGTAGACACTGTTCAGATTCATGGGCCTCGACCCTATAGAAAAAAGTTAGATAAAAATCCTAAAGAAAGATGAGACTTTAAAACGTAACAAAATCATTTTTATACAAGTATGGGACCGAATATTGAAAACTCAATTCTAGAAAAGACAATCCAAATGACGAGAAGAATAGAATCAATCTTTAAAATTCTACTATCTGGAAAAGGTAATATTTCCTTACGAATTTATCGATAGAAATTGAAAAACTTGATTACACAGAAGGAGCTAAAAATTCAAGATTTCTATTCACTTTTAAAACAGATGAGAGCATTAATCTGAGAAAGATTTTTCACACATTATTTAGCTGTTTTGGAAATATTTTAAGGAATAAAAAATCTTAGGGGTAATTACCTTTAGATCTCTATATAACATCCATAGATGTTTTATGTTGCTTTGCTGAATATCTTTTGGAAAGAACTTACATGAAACCATGTGTGCTTTAAACTTTGCTATTAAACTTGATTCCAGTCACATTTATTTATAACGCAAGCGTCGCAAGCCTCGCATGGGATGGCTATCGCTTTAAAATTAACTGAAAAATAAGAATTACAATATTGAAATAGTGAATTAATAATTATGTATTTACGATGATTTGAAAAAGGCATTCGTGGGGGTATTTCTCAATGTATTAAGCGATATGTTAAAGCAAAATAACAAATATTTGAAAGATTTCGATAAGACAAAACCTGAAAACTATCTGTTGTACGTCGATGCAAACAACCTTTATGGTTACGGGTCTTATGCAAAATTTACCATATAACGTTATCAAGTGGATGAACCCGAAAAACATATAAAAAGAAGAGTGGCAAGAAACAATTTTGAAACCTCACTGGCGACAGAAGATTATGGCTATATTCTCGAAGTTGATCTAGGATATCCAACAAATTTACATGAACATCACAAGGATTTACCTCTTGCTCCCGAACATTATAAAAACAAACACTTTTGCACAACTTTACAGGATAAAACTGAATACGTTGTTCATTCAAGAAATTTGAAATTCTATCTGGAAACAAGGTATGATTTTGAAACATGTGAATAGAGTTATTGCATTTGATCAGAAGCCTTTTATGAAAAAGTACATTGATTTTAACACAAACATCAGAACCAAAGCTACAAGTGACTTTGAGAAAGATTTTTACAAGCTGATTGAACAACTCAGTTTTTGGAAAATCTATGGAAAATGTGCGAAATAGATGTGATATTCACAAGACTAGAAATGAAGAATTTTCAATGAAACAAGCTAAGAAAACAAATTTCAAATGCTTTAATATCTTTGACGACAACTGTATAGCGAGTCACATGTTCAAACAAAAAGGTTAAATTTAACAAACCGATCTACATAGGATTTTCAGTTCTTGACCTATCAAAATTGTTAATGTATGAGTTTTATTACGATAAATTAAAGAAGTTTGACCCAGATTTGAATCTGTGTTACATGGATACAGACAGTTATTTTCCTAGAATTGAAACGAGATCCTTTTAAAATTATTAAAGAAAATATAGATGACTTTGATACAAGTGATTATCCAAAAGATCACGAATGTTTTCACTACTAAAAATAAGAAGGTAATAGGGAAATTTAAAGACGAGTTAAATAGCGAAGTTTTAGAAGAATTTTGTGGATTGAGATCGAAAATGTACTCGTACAAATATCTAGACAAAAATCCAGTAAGATGCAAAGGGATTTAAGAGAAGCGTTGTAAATAAAACAATAAATATCGAAAACATTGAAGAAATTGTTTGCTCGAAGATAAAGAAGAATTTAGAGAGATGACAGTAAATCAAAAGCTACAAACATGAGTTGTACACAGTTACCATAAACAAGCTGGCACTGAACGCTAAAGATGATAAGAGAATTGTCCTAGAAAATAAGATCGATACAGTAACCGTAATGGATATAAAAGGCGAAAATAAAACAGATAATTTTAGAAGAGTTAAACAAAGTTGGAAACTTTGATATATAAATGGAATATGAATTTAATTCACTGTCACAAGTGTAAAAAGAAAACGAAAAATATAGATTCTAAGATTGTTCAAACTCAAAACGATTGTATAGAATTGCAGCAAAATGTTCAAAATGTAAGACAAATAAAGAGTAAATTTATAAAGAATCCTTATGAAAAACAAGTAAAGAAAGAATCTAAGAATAAGGAAGAAATCGAGATTGAAGCTAGAGAAATTCATGCACCGGTACGAAAAAAGTTTAAAAAGAGAAAAATTATAACTTAAGAATTGACAATTTATGGGCCAGCAGATTTAGTTATAATGTCTAACTATTTCAGATCAAAATGATGGATTTAAGTATATGTTTAAATGTTATTGATACTTTCTCAAAATATGCTTGGTCAAGAGCTATCAAAAGAAAAAAACGGCAAGGATGTTTCAAAAGCTTTCGAAGATATAGTAAAAGATGCCATAAGGATCAATCACAAACCTCCAAACCTACTTCATACAGATAAGGGTTTTAGAGTTTAAAAATAAAGAATTTAATGATGTTTTGAGAAAATACGACATCAAGATTTATCATACTGAAAACGATGAGAAAATCAAGTATTGTAGAGAGAATATAACAGGAACTCAAAATGATAGAATGAAAGTAATTTTTGAGATTAATAAAAACTTTAAATGGATCGATATTCTTTCAAAAACATCGAAAACAATTATAACGATACAGTTCACAGCGCACAATCAAAATGAAGCCCCAAAGTCGTAGATAAAGATGCAGAAAAGGAGTTATTAGAGACCGTTTTCAAGTATGTTCCACCAGAAATTCACACGAAAACTAAAATTTAAAGTCAATGAACATGTAAGAATTGTTAGTAAAAAAAAAAACAACATTTTCGAACAAATATAAGAACAATTGGTCAAGAGAAATCTTTGTGATTTATCAAATTAATAACACAGATCCTGTAACTTATAGTATAAAAGATTTAAATAATGAAGAAATAAGTGGAAGTATTTTACGAATATGAATTGAGAAAAGTCAAAGCTATAATTTTTTTGTATATAAATGGAGGCTCAAAAGAAATGTATAAAGTGTCAAGAATTTAAAGATTTGTCGAAGTTTTCTCAAGATAAAAGAAGCAAAGGTGGATTATACTATTATTGTAAAGTTTGTCGTAGTAAATATGAGAGAGAATTATAACGATAAAATAGAAAAAATTAACGTTAGAAGAGAAAAAAATGTTGCGTTTGTAAAGAAATTAAGGATATTTCCAAATTTTACGACTGGCATTATAGTAGAGATAAAAAACAAGCATATTGTAAAGATTGTAATATAAGAATTCAACGAGAAAGTCAAAAGAAACCGACTCTGCGAGTGTGGAACGAATCATCTCAATGGTTACCTTATCTTCAAAAACATTTACAGACAAAATATCATAATTCGAGAGTTTAACATTTTCATTGTGTAATAATTTTTTCTATATAAATGGATGTCCTCAAAAGAAATGTACAAAGTGTCCAAGAATTTTATAAGGAAAAGAATAGAAAAGACTGTTATTGTAAGGAATTATATGATAAAATGGACAAATTAACTTTAGAAGAAAAAAAGTGTTACTTTTTGTAAAGAAATTAAAAATATTTCTGAATTTAATAACTGGCAGTATAGTAAAGATAGAAAAGATGCTTTTTGCAAAGATTGTGCTAAAAAAATTTTCAGCGAAAGTTATAAAAACGAAATGCCTTGTGAATATGAAAAAAAAAATTCTATATTGGTTTTAACCTAGTTATGCTAAACATTTACAAACAAAATATAATAAATCGAGAGTTTTAGTAAAATTTAGAAACATTTTCATCGTGTAATTTAGATATTCTATAAAATCAGTCGAGATTCTGCCATATTTGTAGTAAAATGATTTCCGTTGTATAAAATATTTCAAAGATTCTTTCATTTGGTTGTAGAGATTTATACTATTTGGAGCTCCATATCTTAATAAAATTTCCATTTCTGGGTAATCAATTTCAAGTTCTTTCAATCTTTTCGGTATTTCTCTCTTTTGAGCTCTGATAACGTAATAAGGATATTCCCACATGTGATTCTTCTTAATTAATACAAAAACATGTGTGTTTTTCTTATCAAAATCTTTACAAACAAGGTCTGGTTTCATTAAGTCAATTTTTTACACTATGTTTTGCGATTATTTCCGTTTTTATTTCATCTTTAATTTGTAAGTGTTTAACTTCGTCCTCTAAATATTTAATCTTGTTTTCAAGTTTGTACTCACCAAATTTACGAATACTTGGGCAAAAACTTCTTTTGTAACCCACTTTTTAAACAATTTCGATTCTGGCTTATTAGATCTCAAAATTAAAGAATATAAACCAGATTCATTAACGAAAAATAGTATGTTTTTGAATATTTTCTCGGGGTCTATGGGATAGACTACTGTAATTTATACATTCAAAAGTTGTTTTATCGTCATTATCGACATTATTTATGATAGCTTGCCTCGTGTTTTCATATTCTAAAATTTCTGCAACATCTTTTGCTTTGAACCAAATTTCGTTATTTTTCGTCAACAATCGTAAAAATTTCTGTATTATTGAATTTGAGTTGATTATTTATTAGATCTACAACTGTCACCATTTAGATAGAAAAGAAATTTAACTAGTAATTTTTATTTTGAGTGTAAAGTCCAGATTCATTGATAAAAACAGTGTTTTTTTTGAAAGTTTGAAGGTAAGAACGATTCCGTTCCCCCCTTGATTCATCATTCTTTCGACAATCTTAAATATATTGTTGTTTTTACTCTCATTATTTAATAAATTTCCCTCAGAATCTCGTATAGTTAGAACGATTTTTTGAATTCCTTATAAAATTTTTTCTAATTGGAATATAATCGATTTCATTCGGTTTTTCACTGATTTTTGGATCCATAAGCAACATTTGGGAAAAAAAAGTGTACAAAATTTCAGATTCTTTTGTGTAAATGTTCGGTATGAGTTTCAAAACTAGGTTCAACGAGATTACAATGTACTTCAATTACATCAAACGGTCTAAATTTTGGCGTTTTATTTCCTAAATATACCTGATTTGGCTCAATAGTTTTCTTGAACAAACCCTAATAAATCTACTATAATTGCTGAAAAACATTATTCTTACTGGTGAATTTTATTTGAATTTTATTAGAGAGATAATTTTTTGCATTTCAAACTTGTTTTCGTCAAAGTTTTAAAGATTTTATCTGATTGTTTGAATGTTTTCAGATAATTTTTAAGGGAATTTTTTTATTTGATTCGAAGGTATAATATCCTTTGTTTAAACCATAATATTTTGTTATGTTCTTCTCACTAAATCCTATACAATAAGGAGAACTTTCACTAATATTTATTACAAAATTGTCAGAATAAAAACCGCTTAAACCGATAAAATAATTTGATTCTTCCTCTAAGTGTATAGGATGTTCCAAGTTTAAAAATAATTGAGAGCTTTCTGAAGTCAACTTGAACAGCTTCATTTTCGCTATTTAAATGGAGAAATTTTTAAAGCAAAAAAGATCAGATAAAACTTCAAACGTTTGAAGAAAGTAAGAAAGATCAACCAATCAGATTGTTAATTGTTGGTTTCAAGTGGATGTGAAAAAAACAACTTTATTATTGAATTTTATCTACAATAGGTTTTGATTCCCTTATTCCAAATTTGTATGTTTTTTAGTAAATCTTTAGAACAAGACGCCTATAAAAAAAAAATTACAAGAAAGATTTGAAAAATATTGAGAAAAACTTAAACAAAAAAAATATCACATTTTTATAATTGCTTTCCGAGGACATAGTTCACTTAAGCGAATGTAAACCCAATTCGTTAATCGTTTTTGATGATTGTATTTTGGAAAATCAGGACGTTATTAAGGAATATTTCGTAATGTCCTCGTCACAAAAAACATATCTTGTATCTATCTATTCCCAATGCTTTTCAAAGGTTGATAAACAAGTTATTAGAAATAATTTGAATATGTTGTGTGTGTTTTTAATTTTAAGGCAAGACGATCACTATTCGAGAAAGATTTACAAACAATTATGTGGGATCTGATATGAGTTTTAACCAGCTTTATTGAGTTGGTGTGATAAAAATTTGGAAAAAAGTGAAGACTATACGGTTTGTTTTAACTATTAATCCTAACTTTGGAAGCCTAAAAATGGAAAATATTTGAATAAATTTTCTAACATAAATGCTGCTCAGTGGTCTGACAAATCTACTTGATAAAATATTTTGTTACAACTTATTTTTTATATTATCTTTAATTTTTATTTACATTATGAAAAAATAACAGAAAAACGGTAAATCTGTTTCACGTTCCACGTTTCACGTTCATGTTTCACGTTCATGTTTTCACGTTCATGTTTCACGTTCGTGTTTCACGTTCATGTTTTTACGTTTCGTGTTCACGTTTTTACGTTTCCACGTTCATGTTTTACGTTTCGTGTTTCACGTTTTTACGTTCCACGTTCACGTTTTACGTTTCACGTTCACGTTTATACGTTCCACGTTCACGTTTCAAAATTTTTCTAATTAAATGGTGAACGTAACTTCTGAAGAAGCGAAAAAACTTGATCAAATCGAAAAGAATTAATCAAAGAATTTAAAGAACAGATTCGAATTGATGAAAAAGAACAAGAATTTATTCAAAAAAATCAATCAACCTGTAACTTCTGCAATTAAAAAATGTTGAAAGGGTAAAATTGAAAACGTTTTAAGCGATAATCAAAATTTGATGAATTTGGTTCCAGTTGTACGACAATTTGCTGATATTTCAATTCCAGAATCTGAAGTAGAAGAGTTTGAATTGCCAAAAATTACCATCTTCAACACCATTTAGACCTCGAATCATTGAAGACTCTACCATAGTTGAACCAATAAGTCCTGGAAACAACGGATATAATAATTGGTGAACAATTGGTAAAAAATTTCTTCCTAGAGTAAAAGATGATAAATTAATTTGGTTTGTATTGGGATAAAAAAAAAGAAAAGTTTTTATGATTGGAAATTTACCCGTTTAATTTTGAGCATAATGATATCATTATTAATGAAAAAACATATGAAGGAACTCAAGGGTTTATGGAGATTATTAACAGACTATGACGCTCCAAAAGATAATTTATATTCTGAAGAAGATTTGACAAAAGTATACAGAAAATTTTATGGGAATCTGACTCAATTTACAAAAATAATGATCCATCAACTAAGAAGCCCTAAGTTCAAGTAGAGGTTAAAAAAATATCTGAAATTTAATTAAACCAATTTGGGAAAAAACGAATCGAAGGATCAGGTATAAGAAAATACAGTGATAATAAGATTGAGTACAGATATATCGACGATTTGACAAAACTCGATGGAATTATAAATTATATTTATGCTCAAGAAAAAAGGCTGGAAACAACAATTTTTTGAACGAAAAAGAAAGCGATTAAGGATTTTATTTCGAACAAAACTTGATGAAATGATTGAAAAAACCTGATGGAATTAAAAATAATTAAAACGAGTTTTGCCGGCAATAAGTTCATCTATGATTGAAGGTAGCGGACTTTTTGAATGATTTTATCAACAATTTTACCTTTTGAATTACACGTACCAACTTTATCAGTATCTGGGGGCCTGGCACAAAAACTCGAAAAAAGACTAAAAAGAGGAGATCCTGGTATAAATAAATTAGATCAAGCTGCTATGGAACACGATATTTTTTATGCAAAACATAGAGACACAAATTCCAGACATATAGCAGATAAAGTTTTGCAAGATAAGGCAATGGATAGATTTTTATCAAAAGATGCTAGTTTAGGTGAAAGATTTGTTGCGCTTCCAACAGCTGGAGCAATGTTTTTGAAGAGAAAACTAGGAATGGGAATCGAAGAGAACTTGAAATTTTAACTATATAAATGGAGGTGAACGTAAACTTCAGCAAAAATCAGAAAGAAAAAAATAAAATCCGCTTTTAAGAAGAAAATACCCGTTAGTATTCAATTTAAAATAGATCAACTAAAAATGGCGAAGATAAGATATTTTTAACAAATAGACAATACAATAAACTCGAAAAAACATAAGAAAAACAATAAAGGAACCAGAATAGAATTTTCTTATAATCAGTTGAAAGAACTTAAAAATGGTGGACTTTTGAAAGATTTATTAGATTTTGGAGAAAATATTCCAGTTGGTTAAAAATGTTGTTCCTTATGTTCGTAAAGCTGCTCCAATCGTTAAAAAAGATGTGATTCCTATTGTTCGAAACATTTTAAATTGGTTAGATAAAGAGTTGGAAGATGTTACAGGATCTGGATTAGATGAAAAAAACTTTGAAATTACGTGAAATCAAACATTAAAAAAAAATTTGAAATCAAACCTTTAACATTCGGGGAATTGGAAGAAATCTGCAAAAAATATTAAACATTTTAGAGGAATCTTCATGAGAGATACATTACCTGAAAAAGTTAAGAAATTTGAATGTGGAATTGTGAATTTAGACTCGATTATGGGAAGTGGAACGCATTGGATTTGTTATTATAAAAATGATAAGAATGCATGTTATTTTGATTCGTATGGAAGAATTTAGGACAAACCACCTATAGAATTGATTAAATATTTGAAAAAATCAAGCGTCTACTACAATGATTCTCAGATTCAAGACTATAAAGATCCCCCAATTTGTGGTCATTTATGTGTTTTTGTTTTGAATGAACTGAGTACTGGTAAAGATTTTAAAGAAGTTGTTAACAAATTATTACTTAATAAATATGGATTCACAAAATATTTTTGACGTATTTGGAACACAAATTTATTCAAAATGTAGATAATAGTTTGAATTTTGATAGTTTGAGAAATGAGTTTGATAACAAGTTAGAAAATTTATTACAAAACCTTCCAGATTCAGATATGTTTGCTGTCGAGATTGAAGATTTTAAAGCAGAATATGATAACAAACTTGCAAATTTCATGAGTTCAAATGAAGGTTGCTGATAAAATAAAAACATTGAAAAAAGAATTTGAAGATGGTGCAAAAAAAATATTTACCAATTTAATGTCTTATATCGAAAAAGCTGATAAAATTACTGAAGCGAGATCAAAGTTGAAAAGAATTATGTTAGTTTGGCTAATAAAAAAAAGAATTGTCGGTGTTCGTGACCTGGTATTGACAAAACATGATGTTGTTGTTAAAGAACAAATTTTAAAACCCTCTCTAAAATTATCAGAAAACATCGATATTGTTGATTTACATGATCCGAATGTTAAAAATGCCTTAGATTTTAAAGGAAAAAGAATTAGCAGTGTTAGTAAAGGAATTAATCCATTTGATGTTGTTGTTGTAATGATTCAATTAGAAGATCCTATTAAAATGTTTTAATGAACTAAAACAAAATTATGAGAATCATAAACAGCATGTTAAAGATTTTACAACAGAAGTCTATGAAAAACTTGATGAAAGAAGTAAAAGATCAGTAGACGATGTTGGTGAAAATTTAATGAAAAACTTACTAGATTTAAAGAGTCTTTTGATAAGTTTAGTTTAGATGCTACGAAAACTTTTGAGAATATTGGTCATAAATTTGTTGAATACAATGATTCTTATGCTGTCAAATTTTCAAAAATTTAGAAGAAAAAATTAATAAGTTTTCGAGGAAGATCTTACTGAAATAGGTTTATTCTCGCAGCAGGGTTTTATGCATGATAAAATTTCCTTATATAAATGGCGCTCATATACTGTGTGAGATGTAAAGAAAAAACTGCAACAAGTGATATAAAATACTATGCAAATATCAATGGAGGAGTTTAAAAGAGTTTCTGGAAAATGTGCTGAAATGTAACGCTAAAAAGAGCCAATTTATAAAAACTTGTTGAAATTTTTTCTTAATAAAATAGAGATGGCGGGACATTACAGTGCTTTCGATCTTTTTATAATGCAACACGAAAGAGATTTGAAAAAAAGAACATTGGGATGATATTTCTCAAAAATATGAATTATCCGAAGATATGATGAGATTTATACGTAAACAAATTGAATTGGTAATAACATTGCTAAATATCAAAATCTGTCCCCAGAGTTCATTCAAGAAAAATATACATTATCAATTAAAAGATCATATGTCTGTTCTTTGTCTCTATCAACACTTGAGTATAAAATTTTTGGATGAAAATAAAGATACAGTTGATTGGAACAATATTATAGATAGCGGTTACTATCCTATGCAGATTTTATTGAAATATGTGGCCGAAATTGCAAAATTTAAGGGAAAGATAATCCTGAATATGACGAAGTAGATCATTAAAAATGACTCTAATCTTTTTAATTATTTTTACTAAAATTTATATCTTTTCTTATAAAAACGTACATTAGATCGATGAAAAAATGATATCTTTTCTTATACATGATGTTTAAAATTTCTAAATTTTCTCTTTATTAAATGGCGGACTACAGAAAATTATGCTAGTGATATTGAAAGGGCGGAGTTTAAAAATTTTCTATCCAATTAGTAAACAACATTTGAATGAACCGAATAAAAGAAACTAAGTTTAATATATGATTTTGGAGATAACTTTTGCTCGTCTAACTGTCCAGTTTTATATTTCTGGAACTTTAACAAAACAAGATGGTCAAGCATATCTTGGAACTGAATAATGTTAGATTAATCGATAATTTTTATACCGGTTTTTATTTTCTAAGATTGAAGTAAGGAAAAACACAATAAATTGATAGAAGAAGTCGAAAACTGTGGCCAATTAAGCACAATTAAAGGAACTATTTCGTATTCAAAAAGTGATGTTATTTCTCAAACTTCTAATGGCTTTGGAATCAGATTTTAAATTTGGTGTTTTTGAAGGCAGCTGGAAATTTATCTCATTTTTGGATTAGGATTTTTTGAAAAATGTTACTATTCCGATCTATAAAGGAGGATTTTAATCTAAGTTTTATAAGAGCAGAAGACAACAATGATGTGATTCTGAAGACTGCAACTGGAAATGTTATGCCTGTTGATGGAAAAATAACAATTACAGATTTTTTTATTAGAGTTCCAATGATTGATTATAAAACCACGAGTAAAATTAGGTTGATTGATGAAATTACAAAAAGTCAAAACATTATGTTTAATTTTCTAGATTGGCAATGTATTGAACAAAAAGGTATTTCCGGAACAACTTATTCGTTCGATATCACAAATATTTATAGAAATAATCTTCAATCCCAAGATTCGTTATCATAGGTTTTCAAAACAGATAGACATGAATAATCAAGAAAAAAAATCCTTCAAAAGTTTGATAGTTTGGATGTAAAACAAAATATCAGAGTAAAATTGAACGGTTCTTATTATCCAGATGAATTACAAAATTTAAACATTTCAGGAGGTCTTTCAGAATCATGTATCAGATGTATCAAGGATTTTAAGAAAGTTTACTGTAATAATAAGGAAATGTATTACAATCCTAAAGAATTTTTAGCGAATAGACCTATTTATGTCATTGATACAACAAAGAGTATGACAAATATTCCTGGTTCAAAGAACGATATAATTATCAATATGGATTTTCAAAAAGCTGTTACAAAACGCGATTTGGTTATGTGGTTGTGGTTTCTGAGAAATTTTTAGCCTTATGATGTGATTAAGAACGATATTAGAGAAATTCAGTAAAAATCACGTTATTTTCACTATTATTCATCGGATATAATTTTTAAAACTTTACAGAATTGTTTAAAGACCATTGGATATAAGTATTCATTTTTAATTTCAAAAGAATATCTTAAAAAAATGGGGATGATAATTATCAAAAAACTATTCCAAAGGTCATCTTCAAGGGTTGGACCGGAAGTTATGATTTTTAAAAAAAATACTTTTAATATTTTACTGATCCTATAAACCCAAATTTCAGCAAAAAAGCTCCCAATAGTTCTCGAGATATAAGAGTATTAAGATAAGGGATGATTGGGGTAGATTTTGAAAAATTTTGTTATTTTCATGAAATTTTAATTTGAACTCGCTTGGTTTTTGAAGTTTCAGATTTTTCTGATAATTTTTTTTATTTTTTTTATGAATATAAAGAAATAGGGGATGATTTCACCCTTATGGATAAGTTAAGTCGAAAAGAGTTAAGTATTTACTATATGTGTACCAAAATTTCATTAAAATCGGTTGAGTGGTTTTTGAAATATAAAATTATTAATAAATTTGTAAACTAGCACTCCTAATTGAACAACTTATATAGCAGAGATATAGCTTTATATCTTTCGAGACTCTCCGTAGCTCAGTTGGTAAGACGCTTGCCTTCAAAGCCTGAGGTTCTGGGTTTCAAATCCCAGAGCTTCAGGCGCGCTTTTTATTGAGGAAGAACATGGTTGTCGTTCAGTGGTTGGGGACAAGTCTTTACACGAGTGGCCATAGTGTAATTGACTATAGAACAAGCCGAGTAATGACAACTGTGGTTGGCGCGCCATTTGCTTCCTCACCTTTCCACTTCATTCCTTAATTCCTTCTCTTCCTTAATTCGTTCATTACATTCATCATTCACATCGTTCATTAATACAACATTACACTTACAAAACACCCGACACAAATTCCCTAATTGAATCTCTCCATCAACTTCTACACAGTAGTTACCAAAGAAAAAAATGAGACTTGGGAACAAAAAAATTCCAGAGTCTAAGACCCGAATTACAGCTCCTAGCCATTTAACTTGGTTGGACAGTAGCAGTGCAGGGCCAAGTCTCTAAACAATAGACACCGTAGAAGTTGAATGTGATGTTGATTCCCATAGCGCAAACACGCACACTAACAACACTACAACCAGAGACACAATCATTCATTTTGTATGTCTTTCATTATATCGTAATGAATTGCTGAATGGCAAACGTTTTCTCTTTTCTTCGTCAGAACCACACACACACCACAATATATCTGTTTTCGTAAATGTTTTTTTCCATATAATTTATCCCAATCTACAACAAAAGCGTGATCTCTTATAAATTCCTTTGATAAATCTTGTTGTTTACAAAGACTTGTTAAAAAACTAGCTGTATGCATATTTCTTGTCCAGTATGGATATTGTCTTCTCAACATTTCAACAAATAAAGCAATGAAAATTTAGCATAAAAGCGATGAAAAATGTCAGATTGTTGGTGTTTTAGTTTATTTTGTAAAAATCGGAATATTTTTCTTATTTTTCTATTATTTAATTTAAAATCTCCTATTACATTTAACATATTTATACTATCTAAGTTGTCTGTAATAAATTGCATTGAACACTTTTTAGTACTTAAAAGTTCTCTGAATTCGTTTTCATTTAAGGATTCGTTTTCACTTAAGGAAAATATCAACATTTGTTTAACATATTTAAGGTAATTCAAAGAAGTCTCTTTATAACTATTTCCTGTGGTAAGGTTCTTTAAATGCTAGAAAACTGAAGTGATTTTGGAGAGTTCATGTTGTTTGATGACTATTTAGTAGAATAGATTTTTTTATTTAAGAAAAAATAATTTGCTAAATTCATATTATTCTCTTTCATTCCTTCTAAAACTTCAAAAATATACTCTTTCGTTGATGAAAAATCTCGATTTCTTCCGGAATAATCTTTGTAATCATAGACAAAATATCCTAAATAGTTTGTACAATAGAATGAAATTAATTTCTATTTATCTCTGTTGTAGAAATGTACAAAACATTTGCGCTGAAAAAATTTATATCTCGGCAGAGTTAGTTCCATAATCCTCCATTTATAAAAAAATATTTTTGTTTAAATGGAAGAGTATAATGCCAACTGTTACAAGTGTTATAATAGAGGAGAAATTATTGATAAAAAATATTTAGTTTGTAGGGGATTGTAATTTAATTTTGTACGAAAGACCTAAACCTAGGAAATTTTGAAATAAAACTAACACATTTGAATAATCTGCTTACAAAAATTACAATACGGAGGTGAAAAACAAACAAAAATTTGTTACAGAATTTAGAAAACAGAATAAAAATTTTTACTTATCTCTCATAACCCTTGAAAAAATTATTTTCCTTTTCAAAGAATACATTAGGTTTGTAGGTATCGATACACACGTTTATTATGAAAAGATATTACCTGTATTTTTTCATTATCTGGATGTTGAATTTGTCTACGATTTTAAGCCAGAAATCCTCGATGATTTTATAGTACAACTTGGAAAAGATAAAATAATGAACCTCGTGAAAAGAATGTGGTTTTACTCACATTCTCCGCCCCGACTTCTCGAGTGATTGTTAGCAAATTCCATCATTTCCGTTTATAAGTTTTAATTTGTAGTTTATTCGTAGCAGATTTGACAACATTTCCAATAGATTGATTCTAAGGAGATTTTTACATTAAAAACTGCTCAAGAAAGTAGAAGCAAACAGCTATAGATTCGGTTTAATTTTTCATTCGTGATTTACAGATTCGTTTATTGTCCTTTAAAACAGTATTTTCCCTTGATTTTCTGTTGGCTCCGGAAAAGTGCGCTAGGAACCCCATATTTCATATCTACTTACTTATATATATATATATATATAATATATATATATATAATATATATATATATATATATATATAAAATTAAAAGTATGTTAGAATGAATAATTTGTAAGTTGTAATATTATTTATATAACGTTTAGAAGAAAGTTATTCATAATTCTAATAAATAAATTATTATTTTTACGGCCTTTTTATTGATTATCTGTACAGAATATTTTTGACTTCATTTAACCGTTCATTTAGTGCAACGTCTGAAATTTGACACGGTCACAGATTTGACTCCTGGAATCTGGATAGAGTCTACGTCATTCTGAAATCCAAAAAATCTGTGATAAGAAAGACATTCAAAATGAATTCGTCAACAGAAACACCTGTGGTGTAAAAGCGGCGGAAATGGAGGTAGGAGATGATAATATAAGAGTATATGTACTACACTGGTCTGTGTTAATTCGCCATATTTAGACTGGGATGGGTGATAGATAAAACTGACTCCGCTTCACTCAGCGGGATTTTGCTCATCTTATTGCAAGGAATTTAAGGATATAATTTTTAACCATATCATATATTTATTTCCTGAATGATCCTCTGAAATTATACAATTACAGTTATATAGTATTACTATCTGTACATAAAATTCTACCCTCGCTGTACAGCGAGGCTCGTGAAAACATTAACTATCCTGAAAAAAGCCAAAAAAAGGTCGGAGCTTGATACAAAAAATTATCTTATAAATCAAATAGCGTCGTTGCTACGCATTTGAATAAAAAAAAAAAAAAAAAAAAAAACAATCGTATTTACAACTCCAATATTATGAAAATTTTGGAAACAAGCAAGTGTTATGGACTTATTATAGCATTCCTTAAATTCTTTGCGATAAAACTATATTTGTTATCTAGAACGGTATTTTAGATATTGAGAATATATTCCATCAAAATAATTTGAAAATATCTCAATTCTTACAAACTTTAGCTAATTCTTCCAATAGAGCCGGAAAGGCTAATTTACCTTGATTTTTTCGTATTATTTTACATTTTGATGAATCCGAGCATTTAGATAAAATATTTCACTTATACCACTGATATAATCTAATGCTAAGACCTATGTAGTTACACAATATTCTTAACCGAATACAACTTGATTTGGGCTTCATTTGGAATTTGTTAGCTAACGTAAAAGTTACTACTAATTTATCTTTTGGAACATCTTCTTTGGTGTGCGAGAATTGTAACAAAAAACTATTTAAGAGTTGACATAGTAAACCAAGTGTTGAAACTTTATAAATCTAAAGTATTAAGTAGAAAATTATATCATATGATTAAATAAGATTTACCATTTAAACTATCAAAATTTGCAGTTTGAATATATTTGAATACAGGCTAAAGTAGTAATAACATATTAAAATTGATCCCTAGCATTAAAGATATTTAGGTTTGAAGATTGCACTTTGTGATGTATCATTATACAGAAATAGATAAACGGAGCAATGATCAAAGAGAAGCGATCTGCCGAAGGCAGTGCGACCAAATAAGTCAAACACGATTGATATCCAAACGTAATACCGCTTCTAATATATCCCACTGCATCTAATATCAAATACTTGATATACCAGTCATTTTACACACCATATACTAATTAAAACATTAACAAAAGAACTACTTAAATATTTAATATATCGAGTTTATTTATTACTTAATACTGTACAGTACATAACTATGATTGTAGTTTTAAATTTTTTTATTAACAAGTTTCATTAATTATAGGTTATGTGGTCAAAATGAATTTAGTTACGTTTCGTCATTAAGGAATAAATATAGGTTTTTTAAAAATATACAGTTTAGTGAAGCCTATTACATTTGGAGTTGGAGAAATTTTATTTCCATTTTTTAAAACTGTTTGTCCGCACGATATTTATACGTGTATATTTTAAATTGTGCTTGAAATTTTATTTTTCTATTGGCAGCATTGATTTCGATGATAGCGCATACTACTCCATGGTATATAGCCAAGCGTTAGCAAGTATTTTTACATTACTCTTAAAAAATAGTAGAAAGTAAGGTTTGTAATCAAGCGGAATGATCGTTTCAGATTTTAACATGCCATACATTAAAAGACATATATTACCTATAGAATAAGAGGAAAATTTAATAGAGAGAAATTAAATGTTAAAATTTGTTGATAAGATCTTATTTCAGCGCGACTTACGTTCTGGTACCCTCCTAAACATTTATTATTCAAACACTTCTATGACATACAAATCAGTGAAAAAATTTAATTGTATCATGTAGTAAGATTTCTCGCATGTTATTTTATTTCTACATACATAAGAATGAGTTCTATGATAATACATTGGTAACAATTTGGTTGTTGTCATTGAAGCACCTTGTAGGCTGACACATTTTCATTTTCTTCTGCCGTAGGATGTAAATATTTTGTATGCTGTATGTTTGACTCTCACAGAAGATCTTGGGAATGAAATGAGAATATAGACTTTAAAACTTTGCATACAATCTGTGGGGGAGCCAGCATGCAATTTTAGGGAGTCAGTTATGGCACACGTGGTGTAGCGTACTCCTACCTTGAGTAATGTAATACCTTACATTTACTGTATTAAGCAGTTGTCTTGTTCTTACTTTACATCAAATTTGTGTCAAAATCCACAAAACCAATCTCGATACAATAGTTGTAATAGTAATTTTCATTCGGGACAAAAAATTATATTCAGTGTGCAATCATATTTTAAGAGGGGTGGCAAAGCCCGGTTTGCAGATAAAATTAACAGCGAGCTGTGTGTGAAACGACACCTCAAGCTGTACCTCAAAGACCTATGTTATATCTCAAACACTTTTACTGTTAATGCATAATAAGTGTAAGCAATCAAATGATTAACCATTATAAAGTGGTAATTTAAGAGCCACATTTATGTTTGTTCTGATCGTTAATTTTGTTCAAAATAGCAAACGTCCATAATTCTGATGATTTATTTTTATCCTTTCATTATTCCAGATTTATCAATTTAAAATTTTAAAAAAAAACCTTTAGCTATCCTTAACATGTATATTTATAAATTTCTGATTCGCCCCCTCATGCCGAACTTGACATGACCTAACCACCTTAAATCTTTTTGAATTCCAGAATGCATGATTGTGTATAAAATGTAGGTATCAGTTTTACCAGATTACTAGTTACGTGACGAATTTTTGACCAATATTTACCCTAAATTTGAAATTATTATCATATTTCATTCTAGAGATACAAAGCTGGTAGACAGAAAGACCAAGAAACACAAAAAATAAATTTTACTAGCTCCATTAAGCACTGACTTGGCAGGAAAAAATTTCCATGTAGAGACGTACAAACAATTATGCACATTGCTTAGCTAGAAATGAGTTCCATACAAATGTTCAAGTCTGTATAGTTCAATGTGTTCTTGATATATCTTGCGGAAAACTGACTCACATAGAGATTAAGAGATCTGTTACCCTCAATGAATAGCATTCTATATTGCTCAATCCCCTCTAGAGATATCCTGTGGACGTTAGACTTCACTGACACTCAACCAAAATTTCACGGTGGTGGGGCAATGAAACAGGTACATTGAACAGTTTTTATATTTCATTTGTACAAAGGAAGTTTTAATGTAATTTTTCAAATCTATACATTAATTTGTTACGATATTATCCACCTAAGTGATAGGCTTCAATAAAGCTCAGGTTAATATCAGGAGAAGGTAAGCAGTATCATTGTACTGGATACATGAAATGAAGGTTCACGCAACATTTCAAATCTATTCGTTAGAACTGCAAAATTACAGACAACTATATAGAAGAACAATTTTGTCAACAATCTAAGTTATTGGCTTAGCTAAGGTTTGGTCATTTAGCCTACACTCCTTCCTCAACATTTTGGCAGTATTGTCAAAAACTTTTTTTATAAGCACCCGTCTCGAATAATTTAAGCTTACGAATATAAAAATAAGGTAAATATCAGGGTCGGTTACTAGAGCACGAGTATTAAATATTGAAATCCCACTGCAGACACTTCAGCTTTTTCAGTGATTCCATGTCTCTCTTCTTTTGGAATGAATTAAAGGTTTATACTATTCCTAGGTATAGTAGCAAAGAGATAACACCTTTCCTAATCAGATAAATAATAGCTTTTTTACAATCGTTGTATCTTCACTAAGTTCAGGAATTCGATGTTATGATTGTAATAATTACAAAAGTAGTTACTAAGGCGGGCGCGTTTAACTTACAGTTAACTTATTTTATCCCACTTATCAATACAAATAAATATAAATATTTTGCCTAAAAAATGTTTTAATCCTAAGACAAAATGATATATTTTTACATATTTTACGTCTTGGTAACTGCATTATATGTTGTTTGACAAATGAAAATGTTCTCTTATAGAATTAATTTAAACATATTTAAAACACTATATTTTCAATCTAGTCGAAGACACAGACTAAATCAGCTTTAATTTTAATATTTTGTCTAAGCCAGTAAGTAGTTTTTTAAAATTATGAGGAAGTAGGTTGGCTAATGTTTAATGTTTGTATTTACACTAAATTATTTCTAATAGAATATAAATTCTGCCACATTTTATATTTACACTATTATTGATATAGCTGTACAATGTTTTATTGGATATTTCTATAGGTGCTGTAATTAAGATTTAAAAATTTTACTTCTAAAATGTTTTCTTTAAGTAGATTGGAAAATACGTTTTGTGTATTTTCTCTTTTTCACAACATTATTACAGAAAACTTCATTATACTTACTCGCTTATTGTAGAGATTTACTACCTCTTAAGATTTTTATATTTCAAGACATTTTTTGAAATACAATACTCATACCATGATACTACAACCAAAAATAAGGGGGGAAAGTGTTTTAAATTGAAGACGGTTTGGACCTGATGCCGTCAAAACACAGAAACGTGTAAATACTATGCAACCTTTTATTTCGTTTTGCTTTTGGTGAAGTGTTGATTAATCATTCGTATTTTTAGACGCTTATAATTTGAATGACCAGAAAAAATAACTATATAAAAGTTATAGTCATTTGGAGTGTGCACAGAATTATCTTCAGAGGACAAATTATTTGACTTTTATTAAGAATGGACTTTGGTTCAGCACTGTCTAAAATATGAAACGTTTCTAATCCAAACATATGCCCAATATTCATAAATACTTCGGTTGGACACTGGAGAAGTGTTTGTTATTACTGAGTATGATGAAAAGCTGTATAAAAGGAGCCTGCGCCCATTAATAATTTCATTATTAATAATTATACTGTATATTAAATGCCTACTCTTTTAGAATATCCTACAATGGGGTATAAGTAAGCAGTCTAAAACGTTTATATACGTTTCAGTGTAAAATAAACATTTGCACTAATTCCTGTCCACAAAAAATTTTTAATTTGGATATATTTCTATAACAATATTTTTATCAATATCAAATTCTTACAAATTTGGTATGACTGATAAAATAACAATTCATGTCATGATTTTAGTTCTACGTAGTTTTGTTAAACTCTGAGCAGCTTTCCTCCTGTTAGACTGTTCGTTATTAGATGGAGTTACTACTCCAAAAACTTGGATAGCTAGTCGTTGAATGTTAGTTAAACATAATTGATTGATTCAGGTGTTAGCTGAAGTTTTATATAAATTTATAAAAAAATACTCATTAGAGAGACTTTTTTTATTACAAAGCGTTTATCAAAAATCAAGAACTCAACAATAGGACTTTCAATTACTGTGACTGATTTGTTGTATAGAATGTTATAAGTACAGAACGTACATTTTGGAGGAGACTTAAACACAAGTATACTAACTTTAATTATGACTTAAATTGCATAGTTACAATACCCTAGTTTTGCCATGTACCTGATTTTCGTGGCCAATTGTTAAAGACAATACTGGGAAAGTCCACGTAGACTACATAGTAGGCGCATTTAGTCCCACGCTAAAATTCAGTGGGGGTTGTGGGTAATTTCATGCGATTTTGTTCAATCAGTTAGGGTAAACACATGAACATCAGAAGACTGGTCCTGCTGATTGAGTATCGCAGCGAAAACCGGTGAAGTGTAGCCCCCCCCCAGAACCTTGATCTGACCTTTACTGTACTTGATTCTAAACGTCTCCTTGATCTGTTTCAAGTTGTTACTGAGAATCTCCCCCCGGAATATTTAATTACTTTTATATTATTTTAAAATAGAAACTACTTAATTTTAAAATCAGATTGACCCCTGCGATTCAGAACCTTGCAAGTACACTAGTTTATTTAAAACTCCAAACGTTTCAATCAGTTGTTCATTATAAGCCTTTTTGACGTTAACAAATATTATGATAAAGAACTTGTA
>NW_025784479.1:0-24433 GCF_021130785.1 Homalodisca vitripennis
ATTAGAAATTAACTGTTATTCAAAAAAGGACGAGTTTTTAAATTTAAAAAATTCAGGATAGTTTACCTAATTAATTTATGTATTTATCGGCAGAACCGTGTTAGCAGTGTTAAAAATTATATGTAATTATGTAAATACTGTAAATGACTGTACTTTTACAATTATTAAATAGTAGGGTGTGTACCTATGTTTATTTTAGATTGTTCATCATTTTTGAAACATGTTTGTTATTTATATGTCAATTTATTGTAATGTAAATTAAAAATATAGGAATTCAAATTGGTTATACATATAGTTTTAAGCTACAAAGTGTGACGAAATTCTGTATATACAGGGTGGTCCAGGAACCATTCGAACAAACTTTGCCACATTGTTCAGCAGCCCAAAACTAACAAAATAATATACCAGGTGCCCTATTTCGCTTCGTATTAGCGTTCTGTCTGTCTGTATGTGTTGTTGGTCCTTTTCAGTTGAAAAAATAAAATCAAATATCTCATTGCATTTCATAAAATGGCGGCCGTTCATATTGTATTAGCTTTGAAACGGCTAACTTTGACAACATAATTCACCAGGATGACTTTTTTTTAGCATATTTTTATTACCAATTCAAACAATTTTTTGTTTCAAAATGATTGAGTAACAAATAACTGAGTTACAGCCACCAAACGTAAAAAAAGGTTAAATCCCATGCAAGTACATACTAACAATGTAGTGGATTTTTTACGAATAAACTTTTTAAGGTTTCTTTATTAATAATACTGAACAAATTTTTTTTTTTTTTTTATTATAACCTCAAAAAAATAATACTATCATTTTTGTTCCCTTATACACGCTCTCTCGCACTACACGGCGCGCGTCACTCACATAACCACATCTAATAAAAAAGAAAACAAACTATTCACAAATGCTCTTAAAAAACAATAGCAATAATAATGACATTGAAACAGCTGAATAACAATCAGCATACAAAATTTTATTAAAATAGTGAACAAAATATTATAACCTGAAATTTAATATTTATTTATAAATTTGTTTTAAGGTAAAATTTAAAAAAAGTTCTTAAACAAATTTGTGAATCCTGGTTTTGCAATCTAAAAAAAATGTTAATAGGGCTACGTTACGGTTGGGTATGGAGCTTTCTTTACATGGCAATTGTGTTAAAACAGCGTAATTAGTTAAATGTTGTTTGAATAATTTTATTGAACATGATATTTTCCCCACTTTTTTCATTTAAGAAATCAATGATTTACATTACTGTAAAACTTTCATAATCGGTGCTCAAAGTGGCGTCCTTCGGGTAATCTCGCGTTTGCAGATTTTGATAGCGTCGTCCCCCCCCCCCCCCCTTTCGTACAAGCAAGATTCTCTCACCCCTTCAAAAGGATTACTGTCTTCGAATAACTTGCAGCAGCCTCAACAACTCTAGCTACTAGATCTATTTCATTCTGTATGGGAGTGGCTATACACTAATTGTTTCATTTGTCTCCACAAGTAAAATCAATGGGTGTGAGGTCAGGTGACCGTGGAGGCCAAGGGACGGGACCTCCACGTCCAATACAACGATCTCCATTACACTTCATTCAAATGTTGTCTATCAATCCGGGAAAAGTGGGCCGGTGCTCCATCGCGGTTGGAACCCCATTCTGTTGTCTAGTTTCAATAGGAACATGTTCCAACAGCTCAGGTAAGATTTCCCTCAAAAAAACTTCCTAAGGAGGTCCGTTCAGTCTGTCTTCTACGAATAATAAAACCGTCTTCTTCAAATTCAACAGTCCGTAAGGATTTTACACTGTTCTACAACATTATTTTTTCAAAATTGCTCCTGTTTCCATAAGACGAATTTGAACGGCACTGAAGACGCTATGAACTGGGTTTGCAGCCTATCTGGAAAGCGCATCTCTGTACAATCTGCTATAGCTAATCTGGCATTGGCCTCCAGCAAGTCCGTACACCAAAGTGTACATATCAGCATACTCTTCAAAAGTAAAACGGTTCATATCATACAAGAATCAAAGTAATGAAAAGAAATTGAAATTAACAGGAAAAACTAACAGGAATTTCAAAGAAGAACAGAACATTCAAACAGTGAAAATCCCACGTTCAAAACATAGAACTTGATCAACAATGTCTTGATAGTTTGTGTATTAGTTTTTCTTCATTTAAAAACACCCTGATTTTGGTTGCTGATTGTTTGGTCAGCTCTTTTTCATGTAATATTACGCTTATTGTGTATAAGAGCATTATGGAATAGTTTGTTTCTTTTTTATTTGTATGTGTTGTTAAACCACATTGATTACTGTAAAATGGAACAATAAATGATAGTAATTATTTTTATTAGGTTATAATAATAGTTCAAGTATTTTAATAAAGAACCTTAAAAAGTTTATTCGTAAAAAAATCCACTACATTGTTGTATGTACTTTCAATGCATAGACTTAACTTGTTTTTTACGTTTGGTGGTTGTAACTAAGTTATTTGCTTATTCAATCTTTTTGAAACAAAAATTGTTGAATTGGTAATAAAATATGCTAAAAAAAGTTATCCTGGTGAATTTGTTGTCAATAAAGTAGCATCGTTTCAATTGCTAATACAATTTGACCATCATCTCTGTTTGACCGACCGCCATTTTGAAATGCAAATGAGATATTTGTTTTATTTTTTCACTGAATAAGGACAAACACCTAGGTTAACATAACTGTTTAAGTTTGAATTCTGTATCTTAAGTGGTTTTTGAGTGTTAATTTTTTTTTCCAAAAAACACATACAGACAGACAAGAACTCTGCTAAAACGAACGTGAGGATAAATAGGGCACCTGTTTTATAAATTGGCATTATTTGTTAGTTTTGGCCCTGCTGAACAATGTGGTAAAAGTTTTGTTTCGAATATGGTTGCTGGACACCCTGTATAAATTGCTATACTTTGCATGAAATAAAGAATATTTGGATCTTGAATAACTAGAATATCTAAAACTGCCGGAAGTGAATCTGTCTTGGGGTAGATAAGTTCGTAGGTAATTAAAACATAAAGATCGGGCTAGTGTCGGGATAGTGTATTGAGCCGGGAGCTCAGTTTGTATAATTTATTTTTTGAGTGTCTTTATATATTTTTTTCCCACCTCGGCCACTCTTGTCAGTCGGTGGGGAAGTCACTCCGTGAAGTATTGATTTTCTGCCTGGTTGGACTGATTGGTCGAGGTCAGTTGGTTGACCTTGACTAGTTTACCGACCAGCTGTTCACCGGCACCCGCTGCTGTTCGGAAGCGGTCAGACACGTTCGGAGAAGCTACTGTGTTTCTGGCTGTTCTCTGCTCTTCCCGTTTCCCCATGGCTGGCTAAACTCCACTACTTTCGGCAGGTAATTGTCTTTTTCTCCCTCTTAACTTTATTTAGTTGGCGTTTTTCTCTCCCACCCAGACACATATTTTCGTAGCTTAGTTAATAGTAGTTTATATAATTATTTTGTAACTTGTGTTTCCTCGTGTACGTTGTTCGTGTAGCAAAGTGTTCTTTCCTGTCTATCGTACGTTATAAATGTGTAAATTTTTTAACTATGCCAGTTAAGTTTTTTATATTTTTGCGCCGTGCTTTCTAATCGATCCCGTTCGGCGAACGGAAATTATTTATTTAGTATCACCTTGTTTTTATTTAGTGTAAGCGAGACGGTACAGACTTTGCAAAATTTTGTGACCTCGTGTTTTGTGTTGCGTGCAAAATTGGGTGGCAACAGTCATGATTTTCATTTTATTGTTTAATTAATTATTTGCCTTATAGCAGCGTGAACGGATTATAATTTAATTAACCTTGTTATTGTATTTGGGATATAATGTACTAGTTATTATTTGTAAATTATATAATTATTATTAGGCCTACCTTACAATTAATATTTAATAATAAAATGTAAATTATTATAATATTAGAATAGAATGATTAAAATCCAGCGAATTATAGTTTACCAGTAAATGTTATCACGCTTAATCATTTAGTAGGCCTATGGCTGTTCTAGCCTATGTATTATTTAATATTGTCACCAAGTAGTGTATCTTAAAATACTTGGTGTCTTGAGTTATTTTTAGGAAACAGTTTTTCAATACTTAAAAGGTATACTGTTAGTTACATATCGTTATTTTTAATTGTTAAATTTAAATATTTTATATATACTTTGTGGCAAACATAATTAAGTTTTATTATTTCTCAGGTAAAATAATATATAAAACAATAACATTTTTCTAAATATCTACTGGTTATGTTGGGATTGATTAGGGTCCCCGTGAGTGCCGTCAGCGGGACTGGTGCGGCGAGTCTGCCAATGGTAACATCCTGAAACAAACATTGAATGCCCCCGCCCTGCCAGCGCTTCTGTACCGGCATCCAAACCGGAGTGTATGTGCTCCTATTCATTTCATCTGGAACAAGGTTGGATCCAAAATGTTTTTTTACTTTTCTTATACCACTTGAGAGGATTGGCTTAGTATGGAGCGCTGCCAATGTTAGATCCTGGAGGAGGGCCAGTATATTAGCCAGTATTTATTTAGTTCAGTTACATGAGGGGGGATTTCATCTTTAATTCGGATTCGTGGAGGCAACTAAGCCCCCGCCTCCTTCGAAAATTGGCTTTAAAATATTTTTTTTTAATTTTCGGCTACAAACTGGAAACCAAATTACTTTTTAAAAATTAGTGGGCCTAGAAATTCTACAACCTTTTCCCTCCCCTCAGTTTCATAAAAAATTAACTTGTTAAAAATTTTATATTTACTACTGCCGTACCTGATATTATGTTATTTAGTATATTAAATTATTTATTTATTATGTTATTATTTCTATTTATTATGTTATTGTCTATATTGGAATTTTATCTTTTGTTATTTAGTTTTTAAGTTACGCGGTGCACCGTGGTGCTGAAGTAATTGTATTTTGGCATGGAAATGTTTGCCACCTCTTTAATTATAAATCATGGTATTTCTCGAAGTCTTGTCTCTCTTTGTCTCTCTACCCACTAGTGGCATATGATTTTTTTATGCCTTGCTCCGAGTTTGGGGAGGGGCGCGCTTCCGAGACCTCCTGTCTATTTCGCTTACTCGGAACAAAATGGTAGCAGAGCGTGGTTTCGTGTTTTTACCCTCTGCGGGCCCGGGGTTTTTGTTTTGCCACTGGTGGTGAGAGGAATGAGTTGGAGTTGGTAGATTGTGACTCCCTGCGCCTGTGCCTTCTCGCTGTGCTATTTTCCGCCGATCGACAGGAAGTGTGTGAACTTGTTTATTATTTTCTGATTATTGTTACTTGTGTGTTTTTGTTATACTTTGTCATCGTTGTTTTTTTTCTGGTTTTGTTCTGGTACGGCGTAGTGTTTTGTTTGCGGTATTTTGGTCTTCGCTGCCGTGTTTCGTGGACGGCAGGAATTCTGGGGACCCTGCTGAGAGTGTTTTTTTCACTGCGTTATTCACTTGTCGCCTTAGTTATTTTGCTTAGTTAGTCCGTTGACATTCGAGTCAGTGTTGTTGTTTGTTAGTCTTTTGTTACTCATTGTTATCATGCCTGTCTCTCTGGTGCCTGAATACTTGTTGAAGGAGGATCTCCAGTTTTGAGTTGTTGGCTCGTGGGCTTACTCCGGGTTCCGACTTGCGAGTCCATGCGGAAGCAACTGCGTGATAATATGGAACTGGACACGACCTGGCCCTAGAGATTTGACGTTCCAGAAGCAGAGGCCTATTTTGGAGGCTAAGTTGGAGACGTTTGAGAATAGTCAGGAGGACTGGTTGGAGTCGCCGCCTACTGGCCGAGAGAGGGCTAGGTATTTGTCCCGGCTTACCCATCTACATATGAGGCTGTCGCCTACTTAGAGCCAAGCTTACCAGTTCTGGTGATAAGGAGTGGTTGGAGGAACGCGTCAACCTTGGTTGACGGCCTGCTGACTGTACTCGAGAGGGACGAGGGGGCAAAGGCTCCTGAAAAAACTTTGTCTGCGATTGACTCTGCTGCGGCTGTCAAGGGTGAATGCCGGATCCCTGGGTCAGTTGTTTGCTGATTTTGATGTGGGCGTGGCGTCGGGGGTGTCTGGTGTGGACGGGGCCCGGGGGCCTGTGACCCAAATGCCTGCTGGATCTGGAGGATTGGGGACTGTGTGACTTGATCCTTTGTTCAGTATCACAAGCTTCCAAACCCACTTACCCCGTTGCTGCAGCGACTACCTACGGTGGATGGTATAGATACTGAAGCTTTGCTGCGGTTTCTATCTGAGATCCTGCGACTGCATGACTTGCCTGGTCTTCAGGGAGCGAGCTTCCTGCATGTCATCTCTCCGTTTTGTAGGCCACCTTTGGGTGACTGTCTGGTTCGAGTTCTCCAGAGGGGTGGTACCCTGGAATGATTTTCATAGGGAGGCATTGGATTTCTTTGTTCCTGGTCCGTTGAGGGAACGTCTCCGTGTGGAGAAATTCTTTAGGCCTCAGGGCAACGAAGAGAGTTTGGCAAAGTTTGTGGGCCGAGGTGAGGGACACTGATAGGGTGTTAAGGCTCGATATCCCCGAAGGTACTGTGGTCACCACCATTCTTGAGGGTCTCAATCCTGAAGAGAGGTCCCGTCTAGTTTTTTGCTGGTCGCCCTTCCACCTTTTCTGAACTGGACCGCCTGTGCATTGCTTCGCGCAGCGTGCAGTTTGCTGACCGGCAGAGGGCGGAGAGGAACAATCCATCGTTCCATCCAGCCCTCCAGGGCTGTCACGGCCGTACAGAATCCCGTGGATGGGCCACATCACTCTGGTGGGCTTCGTCTACCCCATCTGCTATGCCCTGTGGTGAACGAGGTCATACTCGTCGGGAGTGTCCTAGGAGATATCGCCACTGGTCCAAAAAACTAGATCAAAGGGGGGGTTTTTATCTGAAGTGACCCCGAGGTCTAAGAAAAAATTTCAAAAAAATAGTACCTGTGCGAAAAATTTGATTAATAGTTTGGACACTATAAGCCTAGCAGAAAAGGGAAACCTACGGCTTAGGACAGCATCTTCGGTGTGCCCTTATATCAATATCTTAGTGGGAGACTCAGTGCACAAGGCCCTAGTTGATTCCGGGTCAGCCTGTAGCCTCATCTCTTCCCGTCTTTTTGAAGCCATTTCAAGGTTAGGTTTGGTGAAGCACACCGAGGAGTCTTCTTTAACTTGCTGGACTGCTTCTAATTCCCCTCTTCCAATTTTCGAGGAAGGCTTCAATCAAGTTTTAAGGTTGAATGTTTTTCATGGGTGTGGAGCTTCCCTTGTGGCCCAGGACCTGAGCATGGACTGTATTTTGGGGGCGGATTTTATTCAAAAGACTGGTTTGGTGCTGGATCTTTAGGCGGGCCAGTCTTATTTCAAATTCAATCGGCGAGTGTCCAGTCCCCTTTTCTGATAAATTCAAATCGACACCGCAGGTTGGTGAGGTGGAGTGTGAGGAAGGTTCTGCCTCCTGGGGACCCGTTCGGTCACTTGGATGAGGATCAAGCTGGGGTTCTCCGTGAGCTTTGCTCAAGATTTCCGGAGGTCCTCACACCCAAGCTCGGTTCTACCCATCTATTGAATATGAAATTCGTCTGACTGACACTCAGCCAGTACGCTCCCACCCATACAAGTTGGCTCCTCCAAAGATGGAGGTTATGCGTGGTATCATCAAGGATCTCTTGGATCAAGGAGTTATTGAGCCCTCAAACTCATCGTATGCCAGTCCAGCCGTTCTTGGTTCCAAAGCCTAATGGAAAAAATCGTATGGTGGTCGACCTAAGAAAACTTAATGCCAAGATTGAAATAGACTCAGTGCCTCTCCCCGATCTCCATTCTGCTTTTGATTGGTTCGGTAAGGCTAAATTTTTTACTATATTTGATTTGAACCAAGCCTACCATCAGAATTCCGTTGAAGAAGGAATCACGTCCTCTCACGGCCTTCTGTGTTCCGTGGAATTTGTATCAGTACCGATCTATGGCCGATGGGGCTAGCTGTGGGGGCCCAAACGTTAACTAGGTTGCTTGACTCCATCTTCCACGATGTGAAGTTCAGGTATGTCTTTTATTATCTTGATGACCTTCTGGTCTACAGTAAGTCGTTCACGGAACACGTTAAACATCTTGAGGAGGTATTGGTTAGGTTGGGTAGGGCTGGCCTTACAGTCAATCCGGAGAAGGTGTCTTACGCCAAGTCTGAATATCGTTTCTTGGTCACCTCGTGTCGTCTAGGGGTGTAATCTATAGACCCTGCCAGGACCCAAGGCATTCGGGATTTTTCCTCCTCCGAAGGATGCCAAGGGTGTTGCCAGATTCATCGGGCATGGTTAATTTCTAACCGTAGGTTTATTCCTGACTTTGCCGAGATGGCCGCCCCTCTGAACGCTTTAAGAAGGAAAGACGCAAAGTTCGTTTGGGGTGAATATCAGGAACGAGCTTTTTCCAAACTTGCTTTAGGAGGTCAATTATCCAACCTCCTGTTGCCTGCGAATACCGGACTTTAATAGGCCCTTCATCTTGGCGGGCCGAAGGACACTGACTCCCTTCATCCTGTGCTGTAGGAGTCTGTGCTTTCTCAAGAGGTTCGACGGCGACTCGGACAACCAATAGCTGTTTGCATCTAGGACTTTGACCCTTCAGGAAAAGAAATCTTCTATTTATGAGCTGGAGTGTCTGGCGGTCGTTTTCGGCATGGATAAGTTTTCGGCATGTGATTTTTTTTTATGCTTTGCTCCGAGTTTGGGGAGGGGCGAGCTTCCGAGACCTCCTGTCTATTTCGCTTACTCGGAACAGTATACACCTTAATAGGTGTATAAATATATAAAACACCTTGGTCTAATTTAAGTTTACACACCGCACACTTTTATAGACTATATTCTTGTAGCTGTAAAAGAATAACATCTCTTTTTGAAGTCGGAGTTTATTGAGTAATTGTCAACACACGAACTTGGATAACAGGAAGCGGAAGTGTAATCAAAGCAAAACTTTGCAACAATATTAATTATAACCCTAAACATAGCTCTTAGCCCTCTAAGCTAAACACAGGGGAACGTCTTACGCTGGAGGCATTGTAGTCTGGTGTTTGTCTTTGGAGAAGAGAGTTAATTTCACTGTCTTGATTTTAAATACGTAGCGAATCATACACGAATGATCTAATGCAATTTCCCTCTTTAACTCTCAGGTCCAGAATGGTTTGATGTAAACGTACTATTATTAGCTAACACATATGGAACATTGTATAAGGACTTTTCCAAATCCTTATTGTTTTTTACTGCATTTATTGTGTAGCAAGTAAATTATTAAGTTTAATTTTAATATTTTTCATAAACACTTTAGCATTATTAAAGTTAGAATAGTTCTGAAGGAATCCGTTACAGAATTCTACACATTTTTAATAATAAAAGGGAAGTACAGATTCCATGCTGTTAGATTGCTACGCATCCATCATATTAGTTTAATGCACACAAATGATACATAGGTAAATTATTAATTACATTGAACTTCAAACAGCTGTTATTATGATGAAATCTAACAAACTCGAGAATAGTATTCATAGCTTTCATAAATAAGGTGTTCTTGGAAATTGGCTTTATCCCGACAACGTGCCTGATGAACTTGTGTTGATACCGAATCGTTTTAGCATAACATTGTACTGTTTTAAATATTTTACTTTTGTAGTAGCTTAGATCCTATTATGGTTTTAGGATGTATCATTTATTTATGAATAATCTAATTTTTATAAACATTCTAACCAAAGCCTTCAAAAGTCTTCAAATCCTCCACAATGACATTCGCCAAAGCGTAGTCACAGGTTCGATTGCATAAGAGGTCAAAACTATTGTAACCGCAGTTAGGTGGGTTTCTCCTAAAAAAGACTAGTACAGTGCACTAAAACTACAAGTAAATAACAAGTAAAAGTTATAAAAAACTAAGTGTTTTCAAGAAAATGAATCTAAATAAACTTTGGAATATTTTACGTTTAGAATAAAAAAATTTTATTACATATTGAAAACAAAACCGGAACTAGTTTGGCTAGTACGGAAAGTGGGTACATGGCAATTTCTCATGTAGAGAAACAAGGCGATTTCGAACTTCAAAACATATTGGTAAAAGTCAATTTGATGAAAATTCCTCATTACTAGGAAATGCTTATTGTTCAGAATCCACTCTGATACTCTGCTGGGTACTTTCCAGTTCTGGGAACAATTTGAAATCCCGAGTTATTTGAAAATGAAAATTTCCTAAAACATAATCTAAATTGGCAATGACTAATTGTATATTTAAAAACACAACAACACGTAGTTTATTATTTCTATAGATGTACAGTTTATTTATGGTTCTATATGTTTGAAAATTAAATAGAAAACTGTGTGTGCTCTTGTGTTTAAAATAATTTATAAGTTTTTAAAAACGCTACCATACCCATACCCTTACCATAAAAAACCTAACCTAGCGCTATTCTCATTATGAAAATTAATTATAATTCACAGCTTATAGCTGACAGGAGGCTTGTGACTATTACTTTCTTTATATATCAATAAACATACCCCACATTTGAATAATTTAGAATGGCAGAAATTAAACACCAATTTATATGTTATAGTATAATAAATATATTGACAAAGATAGTTCTTTAGGAATGAAGAACTGTATTGCATGCTGTAATATTTGATTGTTAGCAACTAACTATTAGAGAGTGTGTTAATTTTGCTTACGAACCACAAAGCCCATTAGATATTACGGTAAAATTGTGAGTATTTATATCCCAAAATAATATATTGAAAAAGCGTGATACAAAAGCCACTTTCCAACTGTCTGGAATATATCTTGGCTGCGTTATAACATGGTTTAGCTTCTTTAGAATGTTGTGTAATGTTATTATCTAAGTTTAAGGCAATGTATTACTGTGGAAGTGACCCATCTTGAGTATAACATCATCCAAGTGGTTTACCACTCAGGCAATGGAATTTAGGCCATATGGTTTGACAAGAAATAAAAACAAAACTCGGCGTTTTAAAAAAAACCTGATTATGTTATAAACGGGAAAATATTAAATTTCAGTTAACTTTTGTTGTATAAATCCAATTAAGTTTTGATTTAGGAAATTATTAGTGACATTATACAAATATTATATAATACTTGGTTCCCTATATTGTGGATATCATATTTACAACAATAATATAAAATTACTAACCACACCAAATCAAACTTTTTGACCTTCTTCTATTAACTCACAAAAGTGGGGATAACCGTGCGTAAAGCGTTAAGAGATAATTCTAAGATTATGTATTATCTCATTAATTAATTCTTGTCTTCTATAAAATAATCCCTTGAAAAAATTAATAAGGTCACCAAAGTAATATATTAGCATTCTAAAAAAGGGTATACTTTTTGACATTACAGTTTACGGTCTTATAATAGTTACAGATTAGTTCAATTTCTAACAAATTACACTCAGAGAAAAAAATTATTTTTTACTCAAACATAAATCAATTCAATGTATTTTGTGATACAATTATTGTTAATTTTATATCCCATTATTTTCCTGGGGCCCCTTGTCTTCAATACTCCTAGAGGACTTAACCATCTAGACTGTGAGGTTTCTTTAATTATGGTTGGGTTCAGTGAATAACAAATGATATCTAATGAATTACAAAATATAGAGCCCTACCAAATTTTTAATTCCAAGGGCTGATATAAGAAGGATATTAAAATAAACCATTTTATCCTAATACTTTAAGATTTATAAATAAAATAGTATAAACATGACAACATATCTCAATCACCCAGAAATAGTATAAATAAGATTTTGTAAATAGAAAACGAAGAATAAAGCGACGTACAATCGAGGAAACGGGGGAACTTGCGATATAGTTATATGTGTGAGTTAACTGTTGATTTTAAATAATTTATTATTATTGTATAAAACGCTGCTTTGCAATATGTTCACTTAGATAGGAGTTTTATGAGGATGGCATTCAGCAGAATCTCTTACTCGCGCGCAGGAAGCCCAATGATAAAAAGCCCATAATTATTGTAGAGAACTTCATAATTGGTAAACACCACGTACACAATAATTAACGAAAAAAACTATTTATAAAGCTAACATACTGCATATCCCCTCTACAAAATAGCTTCTTTCTGTAGCTTCATCTGAATCGTGCAGTTAGGAAGAAAAGTTTTATAATTAACTAATTTTTCACACTCTTTTTTCTACTTAATAATTTTAATTCTCGTTTTTTATTTAAAAAAACAATTTGGACTTTAATAACCAGATCATGAGGACGTGATTAATCAACGGAGATATGTTTGTATGTAACTTCAACTAGTTATAATAAGAGAATAAACACAACCTTGCTCTGTTGCATAAATTATTCAATGGTCCAGGGTTCTCAAAATCCTTTGGTTTTTTTAAGGAAAAAAAACAACCAAAAAACAAACAGACAATTTTAGGGGGCAAAAGCTGAGGACAAGTATCTTTCACATGTTTATAGATATTGAATGGCAACATTAGGTTAGTTTGCCATCATTACTGATATACTGAGATGTTATAACAATTTTATAATTAAAAATAAACAGTAGCCAAATGAGCAATAACTTTACAAACCTAAAAAACGGTAAACAATATTTCTTCCACTAAATACATTAAAATTTTATTGACTAAAATTAGTAACTTTTTCAGTTGTCATAAAAATATAATAATGTTACATTTTCTATCCATGAGGCAATCCCACTTGTCTTGTGTATGTTGAAAGTTATTTGTTAACTGTTGTTTTGGTCCCAACTTCTAAATTTGAACCCTCCGGCCAAACAACACAATAGTTTTTAGGATGGATACCCGTGATGATACCGTTTTTAGAAATTTTGTTCTCCACATACATTTAGAGACAGAAAACTGAAAATATTCTACTTGAAAAAGTGGTTTTTTGTCTCGGAAGGTCATCGCCTCCTCCTAAACACCTACTTTACTTTTACAGAGTAGGATATTAAAAAAGTTTATGTTGTAACAGTTTACTGATATTATATTACAAATATTTATGGAAAACTAATATGTGTATAAAGAGAATAAGTGTTAAACATTATTGCTAACATTCCCTTGGAGAGTACTCGTAGGACATAAGATAATTAAGTTCAATATACTCAACAGTTTTAATAACATCTTTTATTGAAGTACTGGTATCAAATGGGAATGAATAAATATTTAAGATGTAAAACAAACAACAATAAGACAAATAATAGTCAGCTGTGAATTATGTCATCAGCTTCCCTTCCTCAGGAAGCTTTGTCAAGTGTAAATCCTTTCAGGTAATTGGGTTTAACCATATCTCTTGGCAAGTATGCTTGTGGAGTTTGCGTTCGATATAAGTTTTCTCTTTGCTTTCCACTATGTAAGACCTGGGGTTTTTATTTTGTCTTTAATTACTCCGTTCTAAACACCCAACTTCCGATGACCCTATTCTTAGGCTTTGACGTTCTCTCCAGGTTTAAACTCTGGCTTTGGGAACTGCAATACACTCTATCTCATATACATGTTATTGTTTTTATCTCTCGCCTGTCAGAGAGTTTGTTTGATGCACTTTCTTTGGATCAATTATTGATGGCAATTAAGAAGCGCATCATCAATTGGAACCAATGTCTGTATGTGTCCTTCTAGACATTAGCCTTTGTGCTGGAGAAACCTATGATCTGGCGAGTCGTGGAGTGTTCTTCTATTGATTCAACAGAGCTTTCAAATAAATGTCTGTTCCGTCTATGGATAACATCCGCGACTCATGACCAAGTTTTTTTTTTTCCCAAAAATCCGTTTGGCCTCTTGGGAAGTTTGAGAGAGGATATGGACTGTTAAAGATACCCATCGTTTTTTCGAAATTGTTTTAAACTCTTCTGAATTGAAAGGCATGATATCGTGATTCCAGTACAGCTGGTAATTTCACCATGAACAGTCAAACCATGACTTTCAACTGTTTGAATAAGTTGCATAACTACTTGACGACACTTCAGCGAGTTTGAAGTAACCAGCAGTAGCTGTCACCATGAACAAGGTAACTTTTGCCTTTGAACTTAAAATAATCATCTGCTTGTAAACCTCCCATTACCTGATATGAAGAATTTGTTTACTTTTGATGGGTTCTTTTATTTCTAGCCCTGCTCTGACTTTGGCCATACTGTGCATGATCGTAATGAAGTCACTTAAATTCTTCAAACAGCATGTTGGGCCAGTACACAGGATTCTCTTGCTCCCTTTGATAAACAAGGATTGAATTTCCTTGATGTCCAGTTATGAATAGCTTTGATAATATCCGTTTTCATACCATTTGGAATTTACAACTTTGGTTCCTTTTGAACACAACTCCCATCTTCACACCCATCATTTCATCCTCTTGAAATTCCAAAAATAAGTGCAAGCTTCTTAGGCAACTCAAGTTTTTGATATAGGGACCCAACCATTTTGTATTACTTGAATTAGTTTTCTTGTAAGGTGGAACTTTACAAATGTTTCCTCTTGTTGACTCTTAAAAGCTGATTGTAAAGGATGTATTGAAGAAGGATTGAATATCACTTCAAGGTCTTTTTTCCTGCATAGTAGTATTTTCAGCCGTTTTACAGTCCCTACTTAAAACATTGCTGCAATGTGCATATTTGTTCCATTTTATGTACAATATTTTCGGTATCGTACGGAATTAATCTCTAGAAATTATCCTTTTGAAGTGACCGAAACAGGTGCTTTACCCCCCCCATTCAATGTTTTTTATCTAAATAATTGTTTTGTAGAGGCTGATGATCAGTCTCTTATAGTCAATGGTCTACAAAGTAACGTATAAAACAGTTGAAATTTTGTGCAACCAAATTGTACCGCTAAGGAGCTTCTTTTTAACTATATGTGTGGCATTAACTTGTTCTGTTGGTGATAATGCTCTTGGTAGCAATTAGCAATTGGACGGTCCTGTAATAGAAAAGCCCCGAATTGAATGTTGGCTTTGAATCAACTGACAGTCTCACAGGCTTCTTTACATCATTAAAATCCCTAGTGTAGGGTGCTGCTAGTAATAGCTTTTTTTACATTTGTCAAATGCCTTTTCCTGATCTAACAGTCCAACTGAAGAAATGATCTTTCTTCAAAAAGTGATCTCAGAGGAACAACTAGATCAGTGTATAATATTGGAATGAAATCTGACAAGTAATATTAACATGCCCATTAGTCGTCCTAGAGCTCTTTTAGTTTGGTAGGGGCCTGCAATTGTTCGATGGGCTTGTTATTTTACTCTTCGTCAATTTGAATTCCATTTCCGACTAATTATGAATAACCTAAAAAATTTTATTTTTAGTCATCTCAGTATTTCGCAATTTCCTTGTCATTTTGTTTCAGTCTCCTGACTTCTGAGAACCGCTTCTTAAACGATTTCAGTTACGTTTCTAAGTTCATCATCAGTTTTTGTATAAATTATTACGTCATCCATGAGCACATTCGGGTGTATTGGAACACTCCTTGAGAATGTCCGCAAAATTAACTTTTTGGAAAAATGTTCCTTGGAGGCGGACGCGAGTCCAAAAGGCAAGTCGTATAAAGGAAAATCTTCCCCTCAAGGTGTAGCAAATGTCAAAATAATCTTGAGTAACTTTCACTGACATCTTATTTGCCAAAAACCTTTTCTTTTCCTCCCGGGGCAAAATCTAGTTTTAGTAAAATATTTTGCACACATTTAATTTTGCGAGGATTGTTAATCAATGTCTTACAGGGGTTAATGTCTTCTGAGTAAGGTTTTTATTGACCATCGAGTTGGGTCCAAACAAAAATTCTTAGTTTTCTTCCATTTTTGTTTTTAACCACAACTAAAGGTGACACAAACTGGGGTTGGTTTTTGAAACCGGGACTTGATTACCCCCAACTCAAATCACATTTTTGTTCGTAACATCAACTCTTCACGCTCGTTCCCTAATTGCATAATGGTATTCTTTTCTGGCAGCATGTATTTCTGAAAACTGGGTATTTTCAACCAAATTCTATATCATAAATAAAATAAATCCTTTATTGCACTCATTTCTTTCATACTATTTGTACTTTCTAACCCTTTTTAATCCAAGTCCAATCTGTTCACTAGTTGCACGCTCCCTAATATTGGAGATACATTATCTCTATTTGCAACTAAAAACTTGATCTTGGTTTACTTCTCGACTTTTACCAATTAAAACAGTTTACTTCAACCTCACCTAAGACGTTCAATGAACATGTTTTGCTATACGAAACAAGCTGCGTTTACTTGCTGATGAAGGACATAGGTCAACGTTGAGGCCGCTCTTGCAATTTTTCTTAGCAGTACGTTACAAAGCTGCCTCCTGAATCAAATGTTTGCATTGAAGCTTATGTTGCTTGTGTTTACTGTAAACCGTACCCATCCGGTCGTTCGCCTCCACTACGAGCAAATTTACATTACACCCTAAAATATTGTTCCCTCTGTGGTATCCTTCTTACTTGCATTGTTAGATTGTTTCGGACCATAGAAACTCCCTGGGTCCATTGAATTGTATTTTGATTCAGACCAGCTGCAATACCTAGCAAAGTGGTTGAGCTTAGAACATTTCCAAACACTCCTTGCCAAATGCGGGACAGCTGACGTGGACCATGCTGAGTTTCCTGAAGTTTCTACTTTGGAAATATATAAGATTATTCTACCTAAATTACTATTATTCTTGTTTAAACTTTTAAAACTTGATTATTGACAACTTGACAATCGCAGGACTGGTTATTGCAGTGGGTTTTCAAGCTGTTGACTGCGCTACCTGATCTATTACCTTGGTGTTGTATTTTTGTAAGGCTCCCAATTGGTTTCTTTAGTTTGCTCGACTAGTCTGTGCCATTCTCTGTTGCCATGTCTGCTGTAGAGTAAGTTTTGGTTCTAGCAACAGTTTTTCTTTTAGGCCATGGTGGTCGCTTAGTTCCAACTACGTTACCAGCCTATCTCTAATAATTTCGTCCTTTAGGAACCCCCATACTCCACAGTCCTGAGCTAAGTTTCTCAGTCGTGAGATGAATTCACCTACGCTCTCAGTTTCATTTTGGACCGCCAATATTAAACATGTATCTAATGGTAAATGGATATTCTTCTGAAGAGAAAAATAATCATCAAAATGTTTTAATTACATGTTCCTAAATCTGACTTTGCTTTTCCAGATAGTGAGAAACTGTTAAATACTGGTAATTGGCTTTCATCACCCTAACTATGGGTCAATGAATGTAGCTACTGTTAACCCTCACCTTTTCTTTTTCCTATCAACCCGGTTGCCTTGGCAAAGAACTCAAAGCTTTGGTTTCCAGATTTCCCAGTTTCTTGGGAATCTCCATCTTCTGATATAGAAAACGGCTTGGGTGGCTTTACTTTCAAACATACTGCTTCGTGACACCAACTAAGAGTAATTAAGTTAAATGCAACTGTTAAAACATCTTTATTGAAGACTGATATAATGAATGAATAAATATTGGGAATTGTAAACAACAACAAAAAATAACAAATAATAGTCAAGCTGACTATGTCACACGTAGTAGCGAACTTAAAACCAGTTCAAGTCATGGATCTGCAGGTGCATTGTCATTTGCAACTCCTAGAGATAACTTTCAGGATGTTTCCTCTCTGCTGTTTGATGCGTAATTTTTTAAGTCCAGAAGCAAAAATTAGTTTGAACTTTCTCAATTATATTGTCACAATTTAAACAACTAAATAGTGGAATAGGAAAAGGGAGAGAAGTTTCATAAAGATGTCAATGGCTTATTAGTACAATGGATTCAATGTAAATTTCATGGATTTCTCAACTTCAATGCAGTTGAACTAATATCACTACTTTCCACTTCTCTTAAAAAATCCCCCTTGAATGAATTTGGAAACATTCGTTGACTCATATTAAGCAGTCGGAATACCACTTAAAATTTCTTGTAAACATTTAGTTATACTTTGGAGTCTAATGTCGGAACATAACAAAAATTAGTTGGTTTGTTTTCCACTTCAAATGAAATTAACCAACAAACAAGCTTAATATGATCACTCAATCAGCTCTCCTTGAATGCCACAGCGGTTCTCTGTTTCAATGATCTAATTATCGAGGGCCCAATTAAATGTAAACATTAGTAATGCCAATAATAACACTGGTAATTAATTGGCCGTATTTTGCTGTTCGCTCTTATCTGCTAATTGGCCTGATTTGGCAGCTTTGTTTGACAAAATACTCCACAGAATGCCGCACGATCCATATTTTAACATTTTTCAGACAACAATTTATCAGCTAGTGCTAAATGATAAAACCAAAAACAAAACTATAATACTGGTAGGACTTCTTGGGAGCAATTGGGAGAAACTGTATAAAATAATATCCTGAATGTAAAAAAATACATAACATTTATCCAATTTATAAATTTTTCAGGCGGACCTGATGGTGAAACCGATTTGTTTTGAAAGGCCCCTCGCCCATATTTGGAAATCGTTAGAGTATTCTTTATATTCATTAATATTTATAATACTGGACTAAAATTTTCTGCGTTTGTAAGCAATTTTACAATTATCAGGACTCTTAAAGAGACATAAACTGATATGACTTTAATAAATCCAACTCTTCTAAGAGAGAAGGGTATGCATTTTTTAAATAAACAGGAGGGAAAATGCTTACGAACATATTCGTATGTTATGTGCATTATATTCTTAACGTTAAACGTTAAAGCTAACGGGGAATATTTGAACACTGTTACATGGTTAAGAATAATGAACAGCTTTTCAATAAATTAAGTAATTGATATTAAAACCTTTGAAGATTGCCTGGGCATATAACAATGTAAATGTGGCAAAGGTTTATTTTAAACATGACTTTAATTAACAGTTGGTAAATAGCTTTGAAAATAAATATTTGTATATCCAAAGGAGAATTTCTTGAGGAATAATTTTACTTATTATCCTATATTGCTGCAGAAACAACTATAAAACATATGTGTAATCTAGTGGCATTGGAAACTATCCATATCCCAGAGCTCGTCAAGTTTTTAATGTTTAATGCACTCTAACTCAAACTGTCAAAATATCCCACAAAACTGAGAATCCCCAATAATAAATTTGAATACATTAACGTGAATGACTTACGCCGTTATATGTTATAAAGTTGGGGACGCACGAATGTGTTTCAGTGGTCATGAAAAAGGCGTCGTTGTTGTTCCCTTACTCGTTTTTCTTACTGAGGTCCATCAAAAAGTCCACGAACTGTATTGTTTCGTGGTACGGTTAGCCATAGATTAGGTACCTTGCAATATTTTGGAGTGCCAATATGAAGTTTCTCTCGCATACATTATCACTTACTGTAGCTAAGTTATATCTTTTGAATTAGTGCCTATAACAGTTGTAAATGAATTAATCAGGATCGGGTGTAGCTGTATGGAGATGCTACAACACTAAAGTACTATCATCAGAAATCGTCGAACTTATGGAACAAATCTGTAATGTTTAACAAGCACTCTTCGAGCCTAAAGTTTTTAATAAGTAGCAATACATTTTAAAACATAATATAGGTTACCTTAATGTCAAAACCAAAATTATGTTTGACTTAATAAACTATAAGAGAATATTGTTATTACAATTGTATTAAAGTACCCCGCCATTTTCCGCCGAAGATTAGTTTACAAATTAATTAACGTCAACGATTACCTCCTTACTCTTATATTCTTCTGTACTGATAAAATTCAATTTTTTTATCATATAAATATATGTTATTTTAACATGCTACTGCAGAAATAATTTGTTATTTTCTTCAGATAAACACCTGAAAAAATCCCTTTGTAACATAAAACCGGTTACGTGGTCACATGGTCCAAACACAGCCTCAAAAAATAATATAAATTATAAAAATCTGCTCTCGAAAAAATATAAACGGTGTTATGCCTCTTTTAAAACTTCTATGTTTAAGCTGTGCAGGTCTAAATAACGAGGTTGCCATACTTATTTCATAGGAAATTTCAGTGTTTATATATAAGATGCGCTCCTTTCAAATACAAGTTTTTAAGAAGGTTTTCGATATGTATAACACTAATTCTGTGAAATATTAATAATTTTAACGTTGTTTTTGTGGGGATTTACCAACAATACTTAGTTTATTACATTTATTTACCTACGATTTAGGAATTATCCTACAAAGTAGACCAAAGTTATAGAGATTAGCTTTAATTTTAAAATTTTACTACATTACCTTAGAATCTTTCGAGGGTACGAAATAAAATATAACTAATCCGAAGACGACTCATAATTATTAAGTTCACTAGTTCCTAAATTCCAATATTTTGTAATTATTAATTGTTTACATTTGGAATGTTTATCCATGAATTGAAAAAAAAGTATCAAGTAATCCTTGGCAGATTGTTTTAGTCTTTAGGACCCAATTATGAGGTAAAATTCTATGTTTTCTGGAGACAAATTATGAGTAGAAAACGACCATTAATGAGCGCCATCCAGTTATACTAATTTTAAATAAATAGAGTTTGATAATTATTATTTAAATGATATTTATTAGTCAGCTTTTAGTTTCCAGACCTCATCTCAATAATGAAATTAACTATGGATTTTTGTATGAAATATCAGGGTGCCCTTTACGTACACACACTGCCGTGTGGCTACTTCTACTTCATACCTTGTTAGCATTATTTAAATTACTTTGACTTATGAAACAATTAACTATCAAGTGAAAAATATATAGTATAATAATGTTATAATTTAACGGTTTCCATAAAAATAACCATATACAATATTAACTCAAATTATAATTTTATATAAACATTCTAATTGTTTATTATGTATTTTAGTGGTCATGTAATAAGAATGAAGAATCGAAATGGATATGGGGTGAGAAAAATATATATCACCCACAGCGGAGGCTAATTCACTACAATGATAACGTTTTTGTGGCCGAGGGCCGACACCAAGGTCATTGACCCACTGCAACATTGAAGAGGGGATTTCATGTTTTACAATCACCTGCCTATATGATGAGAAGTTACATTTTAAAGTTCACTTTCGAGATCATCAGGAGAGGGGAACGTATTCGAAGTCACTGTAATATACTGTAAAAACAAGTGGCTAATTTTAATGTATCGTATTACTCGTATTCCATCATTACATCCTCAACCTAAGACCTCTACGACGGCACTCCTACGACAGGTTCTGATTAGTTTTTGTTGGCATCTTGGTGTGTATAATGTTCCCCAGGACATAGTCGACAGGGAGAGAATCTGTAAAATATGACGCGATATTTTTCCCATTTAGTATTTGTTATTTATGAGATTACAAACTAAGTAATATAATTAACAAAAATTTATATTCCAGCACAAACCGCTAACTGCCTAGCAACAGTGCCACTCTCACTTGACTTCCGCCAATTATGCACTAAGATGAATCACGTTCCATGTGGAAAGCATAAATTAGACCCACAAAGAACATAGTGGACATCAGTCTTACCCCATATATAACTATATAAATATAATATATCTGTATACCTTCATGTGCGACCATTACCGGGAACTATGGAAGAACCTGTCATGAATGAGCTGTATATAAGGTTATTATACTTGGCAATATTGAGAGCAAGTCTGTACAATGTAGTCTTTGAGACTAACCCTCATCAACGAGGACATAGAATCTGCTTACTCCTCCGAGTTACTCAATAATAACAAGGAAAATAATGTTTGTAGTGAAAAGGAATTAAAGGGAAAATATGTCTTAATAAGAATAATAGGTAACATTATTAAATAGTTTGTCTTGGTACATTAAAAAAGAAATTTGTTTGATAACCACAAATTTATAAGTGATTTGTTTGTTGCATGTTCATCTTGTGTGTTTTAGACATCAATGGGTAATCAATATGCAATAAACATAATTGTTTATCTGCTTTAAACAAGAACCCTGAGTAGATTCAATAGGACAGATATATCTAACCCAGCCGGATATCCTTCGGGAAAAAAGTTTCCATGTTTTAAAAAACAAAAACTGTGGCACATATTCATCGTCCACAAGTCAGTGTATTACATCGTAAATGACAACTAAAGAAAGTAATTTTGGTTACAGGTACTGACTTCATTACTGCACTTTATAGGCAATACTCCTCTGTTTAAGGTTTAGTACCTTCAACACTTGGTCACGTTTGTATTACTCAACACACATTCCGTGGGTCACGATATGAGATTATTCATAATGTTTTTATATTACGGAACGACTGCTTTTCTACCTTAAACTGCTAAAATCTTGTGGTTTTTCGATTGAGTATTTGGTTATTGGCGTGTAAACGAATTGTTAATGCCATTGTAGCTTCGAAAGGGTTTTAGGGACTCACTAGGCAAAAAATTATATATAAATCGCCCAGTAGATTTTTTTTAAATCTGTTGGGGGAAAAATATTAATTATCTGCTACTAGTTTAAGGCCTAATATAATATACCCTTTAGCGGGAATGCCCTTTTATGTTAGAAAAAAACCAATCATTAATGAAGATTTCCTCATGAAGGATATTCACTATTCACATTATACATCAAATGTACGTCTCATTTTGGCCAAAATTTGGATTTTAATTGTCATATATTGATTTATTTAAACCTAGAAAATGAAAACGAAGTATGACTGAAGGACATAAATAGTTAAAAATATTACGTATTAAATTGTTTTAAACCTGAATCAAACCGCAATATTTTGGGATGAAAAGCAAAGTGTAAACATATATTCAATATAGTTTAAAACGTGAAGGACCACTTAGGAGATTTAAACATTTTAGAAATCCATCCCCTGTAAATGTATGGAATGTCTCAACAGGACAAACGCTTCAATTCTTAATATGAAAATATTATTCAAATGCAGTATTAATAAAATTATAACATCAAAGAGCTTTCATGTTTGCAACAAAGAAAGTTCATATAAATCGTATTTCAAATGTAAATGTTTTATTTTCATAATCAACACAATGGAATGAGTTCTTGAATGAGAGAGAAAAGCATGCGGTTTCTTTAATCTTCCGTGGGGATTAAAAAAATATTTGTTATCATACTGAGAATGATTCTAGCATTATACGTAAAAAAATATCATTTTGTTAACAAAACCATTCCAACTAGTCCATTTTTATTCTACTAACAAGAATAGTTACGCAAAGTTTACTACAAAGTTATTCAATTATTAGCGCAGTACGCATATTTAATTGCCTTCATTGTTGAATGAACTTATTACGCAAAAAACTTTTGTCCTATCATGTAAATTAAAAAGTTCGTAGAATTATATGGTACAAACTTCATAATATAAGGTTTTCCTAAGCTCGCTGTATCCCATAACGTATACATATTTTATATATTGACGTAAACTCATTACTAAATACAAAGACGTATAAAATAGCACAGTCGTAAAGAGAGTATATAAGACAGTAATTGAGCAGTTTTATACTATGCACAACAATGCTATAATGTTCTTGGTTTTTGAATGTAAATTGTGTACACTCTGAATAATCTTGAAACAAATATGGTCTAAGACCCACCCAACTCTTTCTACAAAGTGGCAGTATGAGCTCCACCTTAGTTGGTATCAGATCGGAGGCGGACCTGAAATGTCCCTGTGATATTTGTTTCTCATTTAATCACGCCTTTGAGTTTGATTGTGGAATTCTAAAAGATTGTTCTCTTGCGTACGAATGGAGATAAGCTAAATAAACCACTCAAGGTATTTTACCCAAAGAAAAATATTTTGTTTTAATAGTCAATTTTCATTAGTGAAAATAAAAAGCGTCTTGCTTTCCACAAAATTTAAACTAGGGAACAATAGATTTATATTTTTCTTATTATTAAATTTAAGGCGCTTTCAATTAGTTTTTAAAACATAATTTAACTTTTAATATAATAATCTAAAGATTATAATAAGAAAATGTATTAAAATGTTTACCGATAGTTAGCGAAGCCTCTTACTCGAAAAATGTTTTCTGTCTGTATGTTATTTTAATAAAACGTTATTTCTATGTTTTTTAGTGAGCATTCCCTAATCCCAATATATTAAAAATGAATGTTTGTATGTTTGTCCTTTAAAGGAATCGTGAACTATTGGACCGATCATGATGAAAATTTGTACGTATAAGTAGTATACTTTGGCCGTTGCTGGGACAGAGCACCCGAGACCCGGGTTTTGGGACAAAAACCGTGTGAGACGAATCTGGGACAGAATTTTTAGAGAGCGACTAACCTCCTGAGTCCCAGAGTAAATCTGTGTTTTAAAGTGTCAAAATCCAAGTGGCTATATTTAGTACAAGTGCCTGACTGTGCTTGAGTCCTGGACAAAACCATCCCTCTAAAGTGGGTCAAAGACCTAAGTGGCTATTTTTAGCCACTCGCAAAAAAAAAAATTTACAAGTCCCTCCTATTGTTTTTTTGGGACATTGATGGAAAGTTTTTTATAGGTGGTTTTTGAAAATGTTGGTTTTATTTTTT